>NC_092095.1:85051030-85204808 GCF_045679555.1 Salvelinus alpinus | reverse complement strand
ATAACAGACTAGAGGGACAGTGGAGACAGAATACCTATGATAACAGACTAGGGGGACAGTGGAGACAGAATACCTATGATAACAGACTAGAGGGACAGTGGAGACAGAATACCTATGATAACAGACTAGGGGGACAGTGGAGACAGAATACCTATGGTAACAGACTAGGGGGACAGTGGAGACAGAATACCTATGGTAACAGACTAGGGGGACAGGGTAGAACAGTGGAGACAGAATACCTATGGTAACAGACTAGGGGGACAGTGGAGACAGAATACCTATGATAACAGACTAGAGGGACAGTGGAGACAGAATACCTATGATAACAGACTAGGGGGACAGTGGAGACAGAATACCTATGGTAACAGACTAGGGGGACAGTGGAGACAGAATACCTATGGTAACAGACTAGAGGGACAGGGTAGAACAGTGGAGACAGAATACCTATGGTAACAGACTAGGGGGACAGGGTAGAACAGTGGAGACAGAATACCTATGGTAACAGACTAGAGGGACAGTGGAGACAGAATACCTATGGTAACAGACTAGGGGGACAGTGGAGACAGAATACCTATGGTAACAGACTAGAGGGACAGTGGAGACAGAATACCTATGATAACAGACTAGGGGGACAGTGGAGACAGAATACCTATGATAACAGACTAGGGGGACAGTGGAGACAGAATACCTATGGTAACAGACTAGGGGGACAGTGGAGACAGAATACCTATGGTAACAGACTAGGGGGACAGTGGAGACAGAATACCTATGATAACAGACTAGGGGGACAGTGGAGACAGAATACCTATGGTAACAGACTAGGGGGACAGTGGAGACAGAATACCTATGGTAACAGACTAGGGGGACAGTGGAGACAGAATACCTATGATAACAGACTAGGGGGACAGTGGAGACAGAATACCTATGGTAACAGACTAGGGGGACAGTGGAGACAGAATACCTATGGTAACAGACTAGGGGGACAGTGGAGACAGAATACCTATGGTAACAGACTAGGGGGACAGTGGAGACAGAATACCTATGATAACAGACTAGGGGGACAGTGGAGACAGAATACCTATGGTAACAGACTAGGGGGACAGTGGAGACAGAATACCTATGGTAACAGACTAGGGGGACAGTGGAGACAGAATACCTATGGTAACAGACTAGGGGGACAGTGGAGACAGAATACCTATGATAACAGACTAGGGGGACAGTGGAGACAGAATACCTATGGTAACAGACTAGAGGGACAGTGGAGACAGAATACCTATGATAACAGACTAGGGGGACAGTGGAGACAGAATACCTATGGTAACAGACTAGAGGGACAGTGGAGACAGAATACCTATGATAACAGACTAGGGGGACAGGGTAGGACAGCGGAGACAGAATACCTATGATAACAGACTAGGGGGACAGTGGAGACAGAATACCTATGATAACAGACTAGAGGGACAGTGGAGACAGAATACCTATGGTAACAGACTAGGGGGACAGTGGAGACAGAATACCTATGGTAACAGACTAGAGGGACAGTGGAGACAGAATACCTATGATAACAGACTAGGGGGACAGTGGAGACAGAATACCTATGATAACAGACTAGGGGGACAGTGGAGACAGAATACCTATGATAACAGACTAGGGGGACAGTGGAGACAGAATACCTATGATAACAGACTAGGGGGACAGTGGAGACAGAATACCTATGGTAACAGACTAGAGGGACAGTGGAGACAGAATACCTATGGTAACAGACTAGGGGGACAGTGGAGACAGAATACCTATGGTAACAGACTAGGGGGACAGTGGAGACAGAATACCTATGGTAACAGACTAGAGGGACAGTGGAGACAGAATACCTATGGTAACAGACTAGGGGGACAGTGGAGACAGAATACCTATGGTAACAGACTAGGGGGACAGTGGAGACAGAATACCTATGGTAACAGACTAGAGGGACAGTGGAGACAGAATACCTATGGTAACAGACTAGAGGGACAGTGGAGACAGAATACCTATGGTAACAGACTAGGGGGACAGTGGAGACAGAATACCTATGGTAACAGACTAGAGGGACAGTGGAGACAGAATACCTATGGTAACAGACTAGGGGGACAGTGGAGACAGAATACCTATGGTAACAGACTAGAGGGACAGTGGAGACAGAATACCTATGATAACAGACTAGGGGGACAGTGGAGACAGAATACCTATGGTAACAGACTAGGGGGACAGTGGAGACAGAATACCTATGGTAACAGACTAGAGGGACAGTGGAGACAGAATACCTATGATAACAGACTAGGGGGACAGTGGAGACAGAATACCTATGGTAACAGACTAGAGGGACAGGGTAGGACAGTGGAGACAGAATACCTATGGTAACAGACTAGAGGGACAGTGGAGACAGAATACCTATGATAACAGACTAGGGGGACAGTGGAGACAGAATACCTATGGTAACAGACTAGGGGGACAGTGGAGACAGAATACCTATGGTAACAGACTAGGGGGACAGTGGAGACAGAATACCTATGGTAACAGACTAGAGGGACAGTGGAGACAGAATACCTATGGTAACAGACTAGGGGGACAGTGGAGACAGAATACCTATGATAACAGACTAGGGGGACAGGGTAGGACAGTGGAGACAGAATACCTATGATAACAGACTAGGGGGACAGTGGAGACAGAATACCTATGATAACAGACTAGGGGGACAGTGGAGACAGAATACCTATGGTAACAGACTAGGGGGACAGCGGAGACAGAATACCTATGGTAACAGACTAGGGGGACAGTGGAGACAGAATACCTATGGTAACAGACTAGAGGGACAGTGGAGACAGAATACCTATGGTAACAGACTAGGGGGACAGTGGAGACAGAATACCTACTGGTAACAGACTAGAGGGACAGTGGAGACAGAATACCTATGATAACAGACTAGGGGGACAGTGGAGACAGAATACCTATGATAACAGACTAGGGGGACAGTGGAGACAGAATACCTATGGTAACAGACTAGGGGGACAGTGGAGACAGAATACCTATGGTAACAGACTAGGGGGACAGTGGAGACAGAATACCTATGGTAACAGACTAGGGGGACAGTGGAGACAGAATACCTATGGTAACAGACTAGGGGGACAGTGGAGACAGAATACCTATGGTAACAGACTAGGGGGACAGTGGAGACAGAATACCTATGATAACAGACTAGGGGGACAGTGGAGACAGAATACCTATGGTAACAGACTAGAGGGACAGGGTAGGACAGTGGAGACAGAATACCTATGGTAACAGACTAGAGGGACAGTGGAGACAGAATACCTATGATAACAGACTAGGGGGACAGTGGAGACAGAATACCTATGGTAACAGACTAGGGGGACAGTGGAGACAGAATACCTATGGTAACAGACTAGGGGGACAGTGGAGACAGAATACCTATGGTAACAGACTAGAGGGACAGTGGAGACAGAATACCTATGATAACAGACTAGGGGGACAGGGTAGGACAGCGGAGACAGAATACCTATGATAACAGACTAGGGGGACAGTGGAGACAGAATACCTATGATAACAGACTAGAGGGACAGTGGAGACAGAATACCTATGGTAACAGACTAGGGGGACAGTGGAGACAGAATACCTATGGTAACAGACTAGAGGGACAGTGGAGACAGAATACCTATGATAACAGACTAGGGGGACAGTGGAGACAGAATACCTATGATAACAGACTAGGGGGACAGTGGAGACAGAATACCTATGATAACAGACTAGGGGGACAGTGGAGACAGAATACCTATGATAACAGACTAGGGGGACAGTGGAGACAGAATACCTATGGTAACAGACTAGAGGGACAGTGGAGACAGAATACCTATGGTAACAGACTAGGGGGACAGTGGAGACAGAATACCTATGGTAACAGACTAGGGGGACAGTGGAGACAGAATACCTATGGTAACAGACTAGAGGGACAGTGGAGACAGAATACCTATGGTAACAGACTAGGGGGACAGTGGAGACAGAATACCTATGGTAACAGACTAGGGGGACAGTGGAGACAGAATACCTATGGTAACAGACTAGAGGGACAGTGGAGACAGAATACCTATGGTAACAGACTAGAGGGACAGTGGAGACAGAATACCTATGGTAACAGACTAGGGGGACAGTGGAGACAGAATACCTATGGTAACAGACTAGAGGGACAGTGGAGACAGAATACCTATGGTAACAGACTAGGGGGACAGTGGAGACAGAATACCTATGGTAACAGACTAGAGGGACAGTGGAGACAGAATACCTATGATAACAGACTAGGGGGACAGTGGAGACAGAATACCTATGGTAACAGACTAGGGGGACAGTGGAGACAGAATACCTATGGTAACAGACTAGAGGGACAGTGGAGACAGAATACCTATGATAACAGACTAGGGGGACAGGGTAGGACAGCGGAGACAGAATACCTATGATAACAGACTAGGGGGACAGTGGAGACAGAATACCTATGATAACAGACTAGAGGGACAGTGGAGACAGAATACCTATGGTAACAGACTAGAGGGACAGTGGAGACAGAATACCTATGATAACAGACTAGGGGGACAGTGGAGACAGAATACCTATGGTAACAGACTAGAGGGACAGTGGAGACAGAATACCTATGATAACAGACTAGGGGGACAGTGGAGACAGAATACCTATGGTAACAGACTAGAGGGACAGGGTAGGACAGTGGAGACAGAATACCTATGGTAACAGACTAGAGGGACAGTGGAGACAGAATACCTATGATAACAGACTAGGGGGACAGTGGAGACAGAATACCTATGGTAACAGACTAGAGGGACAGGGTAGGACAGTGGAGACAGAATACCTATGATAACAGACTAGGGGGACAGGGCAGGACAGTGGAGACAGAATACCTATGGTAACAGACTAGGGGGACAGTGGAGACAGAATACCTATGGTAACAGACTAGGGGGACAGTGGAGACAGAATACCTATGGTAACAGACTAGAGGGACAGTGGAGACAGAATACCTATGGTAACAGACTAGGGGGACAGTGGAGACAGAATACCTATGATAACAGACTAGGGGGACAGTGGAGACAGAATACCTATGATAACAGACTAGGGGGACAGTGGAGACAGAATACCTATGATAACAGACTAGGGGGACAGGGTAGGACAGTGGAGACAGAATACCTATGATAACAGACTAGGGGGACAGTGGAGACAGAATACCTATGATAACAGACTAGGGGGACAGTGGAGACAGAATACCTATGGTAACAGACTAGGGGGACAGTGGAGACAGAATACCTATGGTAACAGACTAGAGGGACAGTGGAGACAGAATACCTATGGTAACAGACTAGGGGGACAGTGGAGACAGAATACCTATGGTAACAGACTAGAGGGACAGTGGAGACAGAATACCTATGGTAACAGACTAGGGGGACAGCGGAGACAGAATACCTATGGTAACAGACTAGGGGGACAGCGGAGACAGAATACCTATGGTAACAGACTAGGGGGACAGCGGAGACAGAATACCTATGGTAACAGACTAGGGGGACAGTGGAGACAGAATACCTATGGTAACAGACTAGGGGGACAGTGGAGACAGAATACCTATGGTAACAGACTAGGGGGACAGTGGAGACAGAATACCTATGATAACAGACTAGGGGGACAGTGGAGACAGAATACCTATGGTAACAGACTAGGGGGACAGTGGAGACAGAATACCTATGATAACAGACTAGAGGGACAGTGGAGACAGAATACCTATGGTAACAGACTAGGGGGACAGTGGAGACAGAATACCTATGGTAACAGACTAGGGGGACAGTGGAGACAGAATACCTATGGTAACAGACTAGGGGGACAGTGGAGACAGAATACCTATGATAACAGACTAGGGGGACAGTGGAGACAGAATACCTATGGTAACAGACTAGGGGGACAGTGGAGACAGAATACCTATGGTAACAGACTAGGGGGACAGTGGAGACAGAATACCTATGGTAACAGACTAGGGGGACAGTGGAGACAGAATACCTATGGTAACAGACTAGGGGGACAGTGGAGACAGAATACCTATGGTAACAGACTAGGGGGACAGTGGAGACAGAATACCTATGGTAACAGACTAGGGGGACAGTGGAGACAGAATACCTATGGTAACAGACTAGAGGGACAGTGGAGACAGAATACCTATGATAACAGACTAGGGGGACAGTGGAGACAGAATACCTATGGTAACAGACTAGGGGGACAGTGGAGACAGAATACCTATGGTAACAGACTAGGGGGACAGTGGAGACAGAATACCTATGGTAACAGACTAGGGGGACAGTGGAGACAGAATACCTATGGTAACAGACTAGGGGGACAGTGGAGACAGAATACCTATGGTAACAGACTAGAGGGACAGTGGAGACAGAATACCTATGGTAACAGACTAGAGGGACAGTGGAGACAGAATACCTATGGTAACAGACTAGAGGGACAGTGGAGACAGAATACCTATGGTAACAGACTAGGGGGACAGTGGAGACAGAATACCTATGGTAACAGACTAGAGGGACAGTGGAGACAGAATACCTATGATAACAGACTAGGGGGACAGTGGAGACAGAATACCTATGGTAACAGACTAGGGGGACAGTGGAGACAGAATACCTATGGTAACAGACTAGGGGGACAGTGGAGACAGAATACCTATGGTAACAGACTAGAGGGACAGTGGAGACAGAATACCTATGGTAACAGACTAGGGGGACAGTGGAGACAGAATACCTATGGTAACAGACTAGAGGGACAGTGGAGACAGAATACCTATGGTAACAGACTAGAGGGACAGTGGAGACAGAATACCTATGGTAACAGACTAGGGGGACAGTGGAGACAGAATACCTATGGTAACAGACTAGGGGGACAGTGGAGACAGAATACCTATGGTAACAGACTAGGGGGACAGTGGAGACAGAATACCTATGGTAACAGACTAGGGGGACAGTGGAGACAGAATACCTATGGTAACAGACTAGGGGGACAGTGGAGACAGAATACCTATGGTAACAGACTAGGGGGACAGTGGAGACAGAATACCTATGGTAACAGACTAGAGGGACAGTGGAGACAGAATACCTATGGTAACAGACTAGAGGGACAGTGGAGACAGAATACCTATGGTAACAGACTAGGGGGACAGTGGAGACAGAATACCTATGGTAACAGACTAGGGGGACAGTGGAGACAGAATACCTATGGTAACAGACTAGAGGGACAGTGGAGACAGAATACCTATGGTAACAGACTAGGGGGACAGTGGAGACAGAATACCTATGATAACAGACTAGGGGGACAGTGGAGACAGAATACCTATGGTAACAGACTAGGGGGACAGTGGAGACAGAATACCTATGGTAACAGACTAGGGGGACAGTGGAGACAGAATACCTATGATAACAGACTAGGGGGACAGTGGAGACAGAATACCTATGGTAACAGACTAGGGGGACAGTGGAGACAGAATACCTATGATAACAGACTAGGGGGACAGTGGAGACAGAATACCTATGGTAACAGACTAGGGGGACAGTGGAGACAGAATACCTATGGTAACAGACTAGAGGGACAGTGGAGACAGAATACCTATGGTAACAGACTAGGGGGACAGTGGAGACAGAATACCTATGGTAACAGACTAGAGGGACAGTGGAGACAGAATACCTATGATAACAGACTAGGGGGACAGTGGAGACAGAATACCTATGGTAACAGACTAGGGGGACAGTGGAGACAGAATACCTATGGTAACAGACTAGAGGGACAGTGGAGACAGAATACCTATGGTAACAGACTAGAGGGACAGTGGAGACAGAATACCTATGATAACAGACTAGGGGGACAGTGGAGACAGAATACCTATGGTAACAGACTAGGGGGACAGTGGAGACAGAATACCTATGGTAACAGACTAGGGGGACAGTGGAGACAGAATACCTATGGTAACAGACTAGGGGGACAGTGGAGACAGAATACCTATGATAACAGACTAGGGGGACAGTGGAGACAGAATACCTATGGTAACAGACTAGGGGGACAGTGGAGACAGAATACCTATGGTAACAGACTAGGGGGACAGTGGAGACAGAATACCTATGGTAACAGACTAGGGGGACAGTGGAGACAGAATACCTATGGTAACAGACTAGGGGGACAGTGGAGACAGAATACCTATGGTAACAGACTAGAGGGACAGTGGAGACAGAATACCTATGATAACAGACTAGGGGGACAGGGTAGGACAGCGGAGACAGAATACCTATGATAACAGACTAGGGGGACAGTGGAGACAGAATACCTATGGTAACAGACTAGGGGGACAGTGGAGACAGAATACCTATGGTA
This sequence comes from Salvelinus alpinus, assembly GCF_045679555.1. NCBI lineage: Eukaryota > Metazoa > Chordata > Actinopteri > Salmoniformes > Salmonidae > Salvelinus > Salvelinus alpinus. The sequence goes on along the minus strand of NC_092095.1, from coordinate 85,196,357 downwards.
ACAGACTAGAGGGACAGTGGAGACAGAATACCTATGGTAACAGACTAGGGGGACAGGGTAGGACAGCGGAGACAGAATACCTATGGTAACAGACTAGGGGGACAGGGTAGGACAGTGGAGACAGAATACCTATGGTAACAGACTAGGGGGACAGTGGAGACAGAATACCTATGGTAACAGACTAGAGGGACAGTGGAGACAGAATACCTATGGTAACAGACTAGAGGGACAGTGGAGACAGAATACCTATGATAACAGACTAGGGGGACAGTGGAGACAGAATACCTATGGTAACAGACTAGGGGGACAGTGGAGACAGAATACCTATGGTAACAGACTAGGGGGACAGTGGAGACAGAATACCTATGGTAACAGACTAGGGGGACAGTGGAGACAGAATACCTATGGTAACAGACTAGGGGGACAGTGGAGACAGAATACCTATGGTAACAGACTAGAGGGACAGTGGAGACAGAATACCTATGGTAACAGACTAGGGGGACAGTGGTGACAGAATACCTATGATAACAGACTAGGGGGACAGTGGAGACAGAATACCTATGATAACAGACTAGAGTAACAGACTAGAGGGACAGTGGAGACAGAATACCTATGGTAACAGACTAGGGGGACAGTGGAGACAGAATACCTATGATAACAGACTAGGGGGACAGTGGAGACAGAATACCTATGATAACAGACTAGAGGGACAGTGGAGACAGAATACCTATGATAACAGACTAGAGGGACAGTGGAGACAGAATACCTATGATAACAGACTAGGGGGACAGTGGAGACAGAATACCTATGATAACAGACTAGAGGGACAGTGGAGACAGAATACCTATGATAACATACTATGGGGACAGTGGAGACAGAATACCTATGGTAACAGACTAGGGGGACAGTGGAGACAGAATACCTATGGTAACAGACTAGGGGGACAGGGTAGAACAGTGGAGACAGAATACCTATGGTAACAGACTAGGGGGACAGTGGAGACAGAATACCTATGATAACAGACTAGAGGGACAGTGGAGACAGAATACCTATGATAACAGACTAGGGGGACAGTGGAGACAGAATACCTATGGTAACAGACTAGGGGGACAGTGGAGACAGAATACCTATGGTAACAGACTAGAGGGACAGGGTAGAACAGTGGAGACAGAATACCTATGGTAACAGACTAGGGGGACAGGGTAGAACAGTGGAGACAGAATACCTATGGTAACAGACTAGAGGGACAGTGGAGACAGAATACCTATGGTAACAGACTAGGGGGACAGTGGAGACAGAATACCTATGGTAACAGACTAGAGGGACAGTGGAGACAGAATACCTATGATAACAGACTAGGGGGACAGTGGAGACAGAATACCTATGATAACAGACTAGGGGGACAGTGGAGACAGAATACCTATGGTAACAGACTAGGGGGACAGTGGAGACAGAATACCTATGGTAACAGACTAGGGGGACAGTGGAGACAGAATACCTATGATAACAGACTAGGGGGACAGTGGAGACAGAATACCTATGGTAACAGACTAGGGGGACAGTGGAGACAGAATACCTATGGTAACAGACTAGGGGGACAGTGGAGACAGAATACCTATGATAACAGACTAGGGGGACAGTGGAGACAGAATACCTATGGTAACAGACTAGGGGGACAGTGGAGACAGAATACCTATGGTAACAGACTAGGGGGACAGTGGAGACAGAATACCTATGGTAACAGACTAGGGGGACAGTGGAGACAGAATACCTATGATAACAGACTAGGGGGACAGTGGAGACAGAATACCTATGGTAACAGACTAGGGGGACAGTGGAGACAGAATACCTATGGTAACAGACTAGGGGGACAGTGGAGACAGAATACCTATGGTAACAGACTAGGGGGACAGTGGAGACAGAATACCTATGATAACAGACTAGGGGGACAGTGGAGACAGAATACCTATGGTAACAGACTAGAGGGACAGTGGAGACAGAATACCTATGATAACAGACTAGGGGGACAGTGGAGACAGAATACCTATGGTAACAGACTAGAGGGACAGTGGAGACAGAATACCTATGATAACAGACTAGGGGGACAGGGTAGGACAGCGGAGACAGAATACCTATGATAACAGACTAGGGGGACAGTGGAGACAGAATACCTATGATAACAGACTAGAGGGACAGTGGAGACAGAATACCTATGGTAACAGACTAGGGGGACAGTGGAGACAGAATACCTATGGTAACAGACTAGAGGGACAGTGGAGACAGAATACCTATGATAACAGACTAGGGGGACAGTGGAGACAGAATACCTATGATAACAGACTAGGGGGACAGTGGAGACAGAATACCTATGATAACAGACTAGGGGGACAGTGGAGACAGAATACCTATGGTAACAGACTAGAGGGACAGTGGAGACAGAATACCTATGGTAACAGACTAGGGGGACAGTGGAGACAGAATACCTATGGTAACAGACTAGGGGGACAGTGGAGACAGAATACCTATGGTAACAGACTAGGGGGACAGTGGAGACAGAATACCTATGGTAACAGACTAGGGGGACAGTGGAGACAGAATACCTATGGTAACAGACTAGGGGGACAGTGGAGACAGAATACCTATGGTAACAGACTAGAGGGACAGTGGAGACAGAATACCTATGGTAACAGACTAGAGGGACAGTGGAGACAGAATACCTATGGTAACAGACTAGAGGGACAGTGGAGACAGAATACCTATGGTAACAGACTAGAGGGACAGTGGAGACAGAATACCTATGGTAACAGACTAGGGGGACAGTGGAGACAGAATACCTATGGTAACAGACTAGGGGGACAGTGGAGACAGAATACCTATGGTAACAGACTAGAGGGACAGTGGAGACAGAATACCTATGATAACAGACTAGAGGGACAGTGGAGACAGAATACCTATGATAACAGACTAGGGGGACAGTGGAGACAGAATACCTATGATAACAGACTAGGGGGACAGTGGAGACAGAATACCTATGGTAACAGACTAGGGGGACAGTGGAGACAGAATACCTATGGTAACAGACTAGGGGGACAGTGGAGACAGAATACCTATGATAACAGACTAGGGGGACAGTGGAGACAGAATACCTATGGTAACAGACTAGGGGGACAGTGGAGACAGAATACCTATGGTAACAGACTAGGGGGACAGTGGAGACAGAATACCTATGATAACAGACTAGGGGGACAGTGGAGACAGAATACCTATGGTAACAGACTAGGGGGACAGTGGAGACAGAATACCTATGGTAACAGACTAGGGGGACAGTGGAGACAGAATACCTATGGTAACAGACTAGGGGGACAGTGGAGACAGAATACCTATGATAACAGACTAGGGGGACAGTGGAGACAGAATACCTATGGTAACAGACTAGGGGGACAGTGGAGACAGAATACCTATGGTAACAGACTAGGGGGACAGTGGAGACAGAATACCTATGGTAACAGACTAGGGGGACAGTGGAGACAGAATACCTATGATAACAGACTAGGGGGACAGTGGAGACAGAATACCTATGGTAACAGACTAGAGGGACAGTGGAGACAGAATACCTATGATAACAGACTAGGGGGACAGTGGAGACAGAATACCTATGGTAACAGACTAGAGGGACAGTGGAGACAGAATACCTATGATAACAGACTAGGGGGACAGGGTAGGACAGCGGAGACAGAATACCTATGATAACAGACTAGGGGGACAGTGGAGACAGAATACCTATGATAACAGACTAGAGGGACAGTGGAGACAGAATACCTATGGTAACAGACTAGGGGGACAGTGGAGACAGAATACCTATGGTAACAGACTAGAGGGACAGTGGAGACAGAATACCTATGATAACAGACTAGGGGGACAGTGGAGACAGAATACCTATGATAACAGACTAGGGGGACAGTGGAGACAGAATACCTATGATAACAGACTAGGGGGACAGTGGAGACAGAATACCTATGATAACAGACTAGGGGGACAGTGGAGACAGAATACCTATGGTAACAGACTAGAGGGACAGTGGAGACAGAATACCTATGGTAACAGACTAGAGGGACAGTGGAGACAGAATACCTATGGTAACAGACTAGGGGGACAGTGGAGACAGAATACCTATGGTAACAGACTAGAGGGACAGTGGAGACAGAATACCTATGGTAACAGACTAGGGGGACAGTGGAGACAGAATACCTATGGTAACAGACTAGGGGGACAGTGGAGACAGAATACCTATGGTAACAGACTAGAGGGACAGTGGAGACAGAATACCTATGATAACAGACTAGGGGGACAGGGTAGGACAGCGGAGACAGAATACCTATGATAACAGACTAGGGGGACAGTGGAGACAGAATACCTATGATAACAGACTAGAGGGACAGTGGAGACAGAATACCTATGGTAACAGACTAGGGGGACAGTGGAGACAGAATACCTATGGTAACAGACTAGAGGGACAGGGTAGGACAGTGGAGACAGAATACCTATGATAACAGACTAGGGGGACAGGGCAGGACAGTGGAGACAGAATACCTATGGTAACAGACTAGGGGGACAGTGGAGACAGAATACCTATGGTAACAGACTAGAGGGACAGTGGAGACAGAATACCTATGGTAACAGACTAGGGGGACAGTGGAGACAGAATACCTATGATAACAGACTAGGGGGACAGTGGAGACAGAATACCTATGATAACAGACTAGGGGGACAGGGTAGGACAGTGGAGACAGAATACCTATGATAACAGACTAGGGGGACAGTGGAGACAGAATACCTATGGTAACAGACTAGGGGGACAGGGTAGGACAGTGGAGACAGAATACCTATGGTAACAGACTAGGGGGACAGTGGAGACAGAATACCTATGATAACAGACTAGAGGGACAGGGCAGGACAGTGGAGACAGAATACCTATGATAACAGACTAGGGGGACAGGGTAAGACAGTGGAGACAGAATACCTATGATAACAGACTAGGGGGACAGGGTAGGACAGCAGAGACAGAATACCTATGATAACAGACTAGGGGGACAGGGTAGGACAGCAGAGACAGAATACCTATGATAACAGACTAGGGGGACAGGGTAGGACAGCGGAGACAGAATACCTATGATAACAGACTAGGGGGACAGGGTAAGACAGTGGAGACAGAATACCTATGATAACAGACTAGGGGGACAGGGTAAGACAGTGGAGACAGAATACCTATAATAACAGACTAGGGGGACAGGGTAGGATAGTGGAGACAGAATACCTATGGTAACAGACTAAGGGGACAGGGTAGGACAGGGTAGACAGAATACCTATGATAACAGACTAGGGGGACAGGGTAGGACAGTGGAGACAGAATACCTATGGTAACAGACTAGGGGGACAGGGTAGGACAGTGGAGACAGAATACCTATGGTAACAGACTAGGGGGACAGGGTAGGACAGTGGAGACAGAATACCTATGATAACAGACTAGGGGGACAGGGTAGGACAGTGGAGACAGAATACCTATGATTACAGACTAGGGGGACAGGGTAGGACAGTGGAGACAGAATACCTATAATAACAGACTAGGGGGACAGGGTAGGATAGTGGAGACAGAATACCTATGGTAACAGACTAAGGGGACAGGGTAGGACAGGGTAGACAGAATACCTATGATAACAGACTAGGGGGACAGGGTAGGACAGGGTAGACAGAATACCTATGGTAACAGACTAGGGGGACAGTGGAGACAGAATACCTATGGTAACAGACTAGGGGGACAGGGTAGGACAGTGGAAACAGAATACCTATGATAACAGACTAGGGGGACAGGGTAGGACAGTGGAGACAGAATACCTATGACAACAGACTAGGGGGACAGGGTAGGATAGTGGAGACAGAATACCTATGGTAACAGACTAGGGGGACAGGGTAGGACAGCGGAGACAGAATACCTATGATAACAAACTAGGGGGACAGGGTAGGACAGTGGAGACAGAATACCTATGATAACAGACTAGGGGGACAGGGTAGGACAGTGGAGACAGAATACCTATGGTAACAGACTAGGGGGACAGGGTAGGACAGTGGAGACAGAATACCTATGATAACAGACTAGGGGGACAGGGTAGGACAGCAGAGACAGAATACCTATGATAACAGACTAGGGGGACAGGGTAGGACAGCAGAGACAGAATACCTATGGTAACAGACTAGGGGGACAGGGTAGGACAGTGGAGACAGAATACATATGATAACAGACTAGGGGGACAGGGTAGGACAGCAGAGACAGAATACCTATGGTAACAGACTAGGGGGACAGGGTAGGACAGTGGAGACAGAATACCTATGATAACAGACTAGGGGGACAGGGTAGGACAGTGGAGACAGAATACCTATGGTAACAGACTAGGGGGACAGGGTAGGACAGCAGAGACAAAATACCTATGGTAACAGACTAGGGGGACAGGGTAGGACAGTGGAGACAGAATACATATGATAACAGACTAGGGGGACAGGGTAGGACAGAATACCTATGATAACAGACTAGGGGGACAGGGTAGGACAGTGGAGACAGAATACCTATGGTAACAGACTAGGGGGACAGGGTAGGACAGTGGAGACAGAATACCTATGGTAACAGACTAAGGGGACAGGGTAGGACAGGGTAGACAGAATACCTATGATAACAGACTAGGGGGACAGGGTAGGACAGTGGAGACAGAATACCTATGGTAACAGACTAGGGGGACAGGGTAGGACAGTGGAGACAGAATACCTATGTTAACAGACTAGGGGGACAGGGTAGGACAGTGGAGACAGAATACCTATGTTAACAGACTAGGGGGACAGGGTAGGACAGTGGAGACAGAATACCTATGATTACAGACTAGGGGGACAGGGTAGGACAGTGGAGACAGAATACCTATAATAACAGACTAGGGGGACAGGGTAGGATAGTGGAGACAGAATACCTATGGTAACAGACTAAGGGGACAGGGTAGGACAGGGTAGACAGAATACCTATGATAACAGACTAGGGGGACAGGGTAGGACAGGGTAGACAGAATACCTATGGTAACAGACTAGGGGGACAGTGGAGACAGAATACCTATGGTAACAGACTAGGGGGACAGGGTAGGACAGTGGAGACAGAATACCTATGATAACAGACTAGGGGGACAGGGTAGGACAGTGGAGACAGAATACCTATGACAACAGACTAGGGGGACAGGGTAGGATAGTGGAGACAGAATACCTATGGTAACAGACTAGGGGGACAGGGTAGGACAGCGGAGACAGAATACCTATGATAACAGACTAGGGGGACAGGGTAGGACAGTGGAGACAGAATACCTATGGTAACAGACTAGGGGGACAGGGTAGGACAGTGGAGACAGAATACATATGATAACAGACTAGGGGGACAGGGTAGGACAGCAGAGACAGAATACCTATGGTAACAGACTAGGGGGACAGGGTAGGACAGTGGAGACAGAATACCTATGGTAACAGACTAGGGGGACAGGGTAGGACAGTGGAGACAGAATACCTATGATAACAGACTAGGGGGACAGGGTAGGACAGTGGAGACAGAATACATATGATAACAGACTAGGGGGACAGGGTAGGACAGTGGAGACAGAATACATATGATAACAGACTAGGGGGACAGTGGAGACAGAATACCTATGATAACAGACTAGGGGGACAGTGGAGACAGAATACCTATGATAACAGACTAGGGGGACAGTGGAGACAGAATACCTATGGTAACAGACTAGAGGGACAGTGGAGACAGAATACCTATGATAACAGACTAGGGGGACAGGGTAGGACAGAATACCTATGATAACAGACTAGGGGGACAGGGTAGGACAGTGGAGACAGAAACCTATGATAACAGACTAGGGGGACAGGGTAGGACAGAATACCTATGATAACAGACTAGGGGGACAGTGGAGACAGAATACCTATGATAACAGACTAGGGGGACAGGGTAGGACAGTGGAGACAGAATACCTATGATAACAGACTAGGGGGACAGGGTAGGACAGAATACCTATGATAACAGACTAGGGGGACAGGGTAGGACAGTGGAGACAGAATACCTATGATAACAGACTAGGGGGACAGGGTAGGACAGAATACCTATGATAACAGACTAGGGGGACAGGGTAGGACAGTGGAGACAGAATACCTATGATAACAGACTAGGGGGACAGTGGAGACAGAATACCTATGGTAACAGACTAGGGGGACAGTGGAGACAGAATACCTATGGTAACAGACTAGGGGGACAGTGGAGACAGAATACCTATGGTAACAGACTAGGGGGACAGTGGAGACAGAATACCTATGATAACAGACTAGAGGGACAGTGGAGACAGAATACCTATGGTAACAGACTAGGGGGACAGTGGAGACAGAATACCTATGGTAACAGACTAGAGGGACAGTGGAGACAGAATACCTATGGTAACAAACTAGGGGGACAGTGGAGACAGAATACCTATGGTAACAGACTAGGGGGACAGTGGAGACAGAATACCTATGGTAACAGACTAGGGGGACAGTGGAGACAGAATACCTATGGTAACAGACTAGGGGGACAGTGGAGACAGAATACCTATGGTAACAGACTAGGGGGACAGTGGAGACAGAATACCTATGATAACAGACTAGAGGGACAGTGGAGACAGAATACCTATGGTAACAGACTAGAGGGACAGTGGAGACAGAATACCTATGGTAACAGACTAGAGGGACAGTGGAGACAGAATACCTATGGTAACAGACTAGAGGGACAGTGGAGACAGAATACCTATGGTAACAGACTAGGGGGACAGTGGAGACAGAATACCTATGGTAACAGACTAGAGGGACAGTGGAGACAGAATACCTATGGTAACAGACTAGGGGGACAGTGGAGACAGAATACCTATGATAACAGACTAGGGGGACAGGGTAGGACAGTGGAGACAGAATACCTATGATAACAGACTAGGGGGACAGGGTAGGACAGTGGAGACAGAATACCTATGATAACAGACTAGGGGGACAGGGTAGGACAGTGGAGACAGAATACCTATGATAACAGACTAGGGGGACAGTGGAGACAGAATACCTATGGTAACAGACTAGGGGGACAGTGGAGACAGAATACCTATGGTAACAGACTAGGGGGACAGTGGAGACAGAATACCTATGATAACAGACTAGGGGGACAGGGTAGGACAGTGGAGACAGAATACCTATGATAACAGACTAGGGGGACGGGGTAGGACAGTGGAGACAGAGTACCTATGGTAACAGACTAGGGGGACAGGGTAGGACAGCGGAGACAGAATACCTATGATAACAGACTAGGGGGACAGGGTAGGACAGTGGAGACAGAATACATATGATAACAGACTAGGGGGACAGGGTAGGACAGCGGAGACAGAATACCTATGATAACAGACTAGGGGGACAGGGTAGGACAGAATACCTATGATAACAGACTAGGGGGACAGTGGAGACAGAATACCTATGATAACAGACTAGGGGGACAGGGTAGGACAGTGGAGACAGAATACCTATGATAACAGACTAGGGGGACGGGGTAGGACAGTGGAGACAGAGTACCTATGGTAACAGACTAGGGGGACAGGGTAGGACAGCGGAGACAGAATACCTATGATAACAGACTAGGGGGACAGGGTAGGACAGCGGAGACAGAATACCTATGGTAACAGACTAGGGGGACAGGGTAGGACAGCGGAGACAGAATACATATGATAACAGACTAGGGGGACAGGGTAGGACAGTGGAGACAGAATACATATGATAACAGACTAGGGGGACAGGGTAGGACAGCGGAGACAGAATACCTATGATAACAGACTAGGGGGACAGGGTAGGACAGCGGAGACAAAATACATATGACAACAGACTAGGGGGACAGGGTAGGACAGTGGAGACAGAATACATATGACAACAGACTAGGGGGACAGGGTAGGACAGTGGAGACAGAATACATATGATAACAGACTAGGGGGACAGGGTAGGACAGTGGAGACAGAATACATATGATAACAGACTAGGGGGACAGGGTAGGACAGTGGAGACAGAATACATATGATTACAGACTAGGGGGACAGGGTAGGACAGTGGAGACAGAATACCTATGATAACAGACTAGGGGGACAGGGTAGGACAGTGGAGACAGAATACCTATGATAACAGACTAGGGGGACAGGGTAGGACAGTGGAGACAGAATACATATGACAACAGACTAGGGGGACAGGGTAGGACAGTGGAGACAGAATACCTATCATAACAGACTAGGGGGACAGGGTAGGACAGTGGAGACAGAATACCTATGATAACAGACTAGGGGGACAGGGTAGGACAGTGGAGACAGAATACCTATGATAACAGACTAGGGGGACAGGGTAGGACAGTGGAGACAGAATACCTATGATAACAGACTAGGGGGACGGGGTAGGACAGTGGAGACAGAGTACCTATGGTAACAGACTAGGGGGACAGGGTAGGACAGCGGAGACAGAATACCTATGATAACAGACTAGGGGGACAGGGTAGGACAGTGGAGACAGAATACATATGACAACAGACTAGGGGGACAGGGTAGGACAGTGGAGACAGAATACCTATCATAACAGACTAGGGGGACAGTGGAGACAGAATACCTATGATAACAGACTAGGGGGACAGGGTAGGACAGCGGAGACAGAATACCTATGATAACAGACTAGGGGGACAGGGTAGGACAGTGGAGACAGAATACATATGACAGACTAGGGGGACAGGGTAGGACAGTGGAGACAGAATACCTATCATAACAGACTAGGGGGACAGGGTAGGACAGTGGAGACAGAATACCTATGATAACAGACTAGGGGGACAGGGTAGGACAGTGGAGACAGAATACCTATGATAACAGACTAGGGGGACAGGGTAGGACAGTGGAGACAGAATACATATGACAACAGACTAGGGGGACAGGGTAGGACAGTGGAGACAGAATACCTATGATAACAGACTAGGGGGACAGGGTACGGTACTGTAGACAGACAGGGTACGGTAGCGTAGACAGACAGGGTAGTGTAGTGTAGACAGACAGGGTACGGTACTGTAGACAGACAGGGTAGTGTAGTGTAGACAGACAGGGTAGTGTAGTGTAGACAGACAGGGTACGGTAGTGTAGACAGACAGGGTACGGTAGTGTAGACAGACAGGGTACGGTAGTGTAGACAGACAGGGTACGGTAGTGTAGACAGACAGGGTACGGTACTGTAGACAGACAGGGTAGTGTAGTGTAGACAGACAGGGTACGGTAGTGTAGACAGACAGGGTACGGTAGTGTAGACAGACAGGGTACGGTAGTGTAGACAGACAGGGTACGGTAGTGTAGACAGACAGGGTACGGTAGTGTAGACAGACAGGGTACGGTAGTGTAGACAGACAGGGTACGGTAGTGTAGACAGACAGGGTAGTGTAGTGTAGACAGACAGGGTACGGTAGTGTAGACAGACAGGGTACGGTAGTGTAGACAGACAGGGTACGGTAGTGTAGACAGACAGGGTACGGTAGTGTAGACAGACAGGGTACGGTAGTGTAGACAGACAGGGTACGGTAGTGTAGACAGACAGGGTACGGTAGTGTAGACAGACAGGGTACGGTAGTGTAGACAGACAGGGTACGGTAGTGTAGACAGACAGGGTACGGTAGTGTATACAGACAGGGTACGGTAGTGTAGACAGACAGGGTACGGTAGTGTAGACAGACAGGGTACGGTAGTGTAGACAGACAGGGTACGGTAGTGTAGACAGACAGGGTACGGTAGTGTAGACAGACAGGGTATTGTAGTGTAAAAGCTGCAGAACAAGACACTGGGTAGCTCTGGAGAACAGGCCCTTCAAGGTAATGTACTGTTCGGTATACATCGTCATAGGCAAATCAGTGCAATGCACATACACACACACACACACACACACTCACTCCGCTGCCATCCTCCCACGCTTCATCAAAGAGCTAAATTACAGGACAGGAAATGGGAGGAGACAGACAGCTAGACATTCTGAGAGTTTTCCATCACCTGATCACCACTCCATTCTTAAACTAGTTTTATATTTCTCATTTCCTCTCTCGATGCTTTCCCATCCTCTCTCTCTCTTTCCCATCCTCTCTCTCTCTCTGTCACTCTCTTTCTCTCTCTCTGTCACTCTCTTTCCCATCCTTTCTCTCTCTCTGTCACTCTCTTCCCATCCTCTCTCTCTCTCTGTCACTCTCTTTCTCTCTCTCTGTCACTCTCTTTCCCATCCTTTCTCTCTCTCTGTCACTCTCTTCCCATCCTCTCTCTCTCTGTCACTCTCTTTCCCATCCTTTCTCTCTCTCTGTCACTCTCTTCCCATCCTCTCTCTCTCTCTGTCACTCTCTTTCTCTGTCTCTCTCTCTGCCACTCTCTCTCTGTCACTCTCTTTCACTCTCTCTCTTTCCCATCCACTCTCTCTCTTTCCCATCCTCCCTCTCTCTCTTTCCCATCCACTCTCTCTCTCTTTCCCATCCTCCCTCTCTCTCTTTCCCATCCTCCCTCTCTCTCTTTCCCATCCACTCTCTCTCTCTTTCCCATCCTCCCTCTCTCTCTTTCCCATCCTCCCTCTCTCTCTTTCCCATCCTCTCTCTCTCTCTTTCCCATCCTCCCTCTCTCTCTTTCCCATCCTCCCTCTCTCTCTTTCCCATCCTCCCTCTCTCTCTTTCCCATCCTCCCTCTCTCTCTTTCCCATCCTCCCTCTCTCTCTTTCCCATCCTCCCTCTCTCTCTTTCCCATCCACTCTCTCTCTTTCCCATCCTCCCTCTCTCTCTTTCCCATCCTCCCTCTCTCTCTTTCCCATCCTCCCTCTCTCTCTTTCCCATCCACTCTCTCTCTTTCCCATCCTCCCTCTCTCTCTTTCCCATCCTCCCTCTCTCTCTTTCCCATCCTCCCTCTCTCTCTTTCCCATCCTCCCTCTCTCTCTTTCCCATCCTCCCTCTCTCTCTTTCCCATCCTCCCTCTCTCTCTTTCCCATCCTCCCTCTCTCTCTTTCCCATCCTCCCTCTCTCTCTTTCCCATCCTCCCTCTCTCTCTTTCCCATCCTCCCTCTCTCTCTTATCTCTCAAGGTTTACCAGAAGCTTTCCTCTCTTATCTGTCAAGGTTCCAGAAGCATCAACCCAAAGTCTAGAGCAGGGAGGTACAACTGGGTCCTGTAGGTCTACAGTGTAGACTCCTAGTATGTTTCTACAACCACCCCATTAGAACACAGGGTGTCCTGTAGGTCTACAGTGTAGACTCCTAGTATGTTTCTACAACCACCCCATTAGAACACAGGGTGTCCTGTAGGTCTACAGTGTAGACTCCTAGTATGTTTCTACAACCACCCCATTAGAACACAGGGTGTCCTGTAGGTCTACAGTGTAGACTCCTAGTATGTCTCTACAACCACCCCATTAGGAGAACACAGGGTGTCCTGTAGGTCTACAGTGTAGACTCCTAGAAGATATACGTTTGGCCGAATCGAGAATGAAGATTGTATCGCCAAGTATCTGTGCTACACCAAACACAACCTACCCTGTAAGTCCCAGTAATAAAAACCAAAAGTATTTGGTTCAATCACATGATGTGGTGTAACAACCTGTAGCTAGCTAGACCAGTATACCTGATATGGACCCCGTGTACTGTCTGTATCCGGGCTATAGACAAGCTTCGCCTGATAGGACTGTTTTACTAGTTAACTAAACTCTCCAGAACAGACAGAACAGGTCCAAAAGGTTGGCACCCTTATCTCCTAGTGTTGTTTACTCACCAGCGACCGGAGGGAGGACCAGCACGTACAGCCCAAACGCCAGCATCGTGATTTGCTTCAGCACCGCCATTGACTTCACTCTGTTGTACATTTGATTTAACTTGGACCTCAACTCCTCCAAACTTAACTATGTCTTTATACACCTCCTTCTCTTTCACGTCAGCTCAATAACTTGAACTGAAGTGTCCAGTATGGAACAACACATTGAAAATTAATCTTAGTGATAAGACGGCGTCAGATTGTCCTGCTAATAGCTAGCTAAGAAAAATTAGTATGTCAGTTTACGACAGCTAACGTTAGCCAGCTAGTTGACACAACGTTAGCTGCAAATGAGCTATGCTAAGTTACCTAACTAACATTAACAATACACTGGTAGCGTTACTATAGGTAGCTAACTATGTTAACAGAAACTTGTTGGGGAACAAACCCAGGCCTTTTGCCCACAGAAGTCCAACTTTGCCGTATTTTCCCCTTCCAAGCTAGCTAGCTAACGTTAGGTATTTTTTTTTTTTTTTTACAAAGGTCCGTCAAATCCAAATTCCATGTTGACTATGCCCATTGCATAAGTCTTTGTCTTAACAACGTATCCATCCAGGCTTATTTGTTCTATCCAGGGTTAGTAAATAGGTTAGTCCCGTCGGGGTGGATAGACGTCTCTTCTGCTGCTCCCAGGAACGAGTGCATTTGGCATTGACCGTGGAGGCTCCGGGCAGGGCAGGGCACCAGACAGTGCGGCGGGGGAACGCCTGGTTGTGTCTCCAGTATCAGGTTGTTGGATTTGTTTGGGTGGATGAAGAACTGGAATCTCCCTATCTGCAGACAGGGCTAACTACAACAATACATTCCTGCCGGAACCTGTAGTGGAACTCTATCGCCACCCTGTGGACATAACTCAACTCTACAGATAGCGGGTCCAGAAAACACTTCTACTGAAATATATCAGGTGTCCACCAGATGGCGATATATCTGGTGAAAGACCCGCACACAGTGCATCAACTCATGTAACAACTAAACATGCCAAAAAATATTAAAATATGAGTCGCCATTTCCTAGTGGCTTGTTTCTGCGTTTTCGTTTGATTTCAATGGACAATCCCATCATGATCAAATTCAATGTATTTATATAGCCCTTCTTTTTTAATTTAAATTTAATTTAATTATTATTTATTTTCTTTTTATAGGGGTGGATCAGCTTAATATTGCGGAAAGAATGTTGCTTCCAATGTAAATGTCTGCATCATTTCCAATCCCCCATATTTTGGGGTAAATATATATATCCATACACTCATGCATACATATACACATATATACATACACATACCTATATAGACATACACACTTTTTAAAAGAATATAACTTTATTATTATTCCCCGCAAACCCTACCACCGATCCCCCAATTGGAGTAAACTAATAAACACTTCTGCTTTTGCCTTCAATTTATACATCTTATACACATTTTACAGACACAGTCTACTTTATAATAGTTCTCTCTTGTTTGTTCTTAGTCCTTCCTCTATTTCTGTTCGAGTTTGATTTCCACTTGTAACTGCTATTTCACAAAAGCTCCGCACCTATACACATTTCAGAGAGCCCTACATTGTTTATCTTGTTATTAGTCCCACCCTTCAGCTCCACTCAACCCTTCCCATCTATCTTCCAACACCATATATTTTTCAACTGTGCTGTGATGCTTCACAAAATATTTGAACCTTCCTATTCTCATAGCTTCTACAGATTGTAAATTAAAAATAAACATTTTTGCTAAAATAATAATTATATTATTGATTGATTGACTATGGCTTTTCAAATCACCCAGTATTGCTATCTGCAGCGTTAGTTCTCGGCAAATGTTGCAATTCTTCAGCCATTCCTGGACCTGTGATCAAAAACGAGCTACATATGGACAATACCAAAATAAATGATCTAATGACTCTGCTTCCTCACAGCAGAATCTGCAGAGCTCGGAAGATTGTATCCCCCATATATGTAACATTCTATTGGTTGCAAGAATTTTCTATAGTAATTTAAATTGAAAAATTCGAAGTTTTGAATCCGGTGTTGTTTTGCGTATCAATTCATAAACCATGTGCCATGGAATGGGTACATCGAACATCTCTTCCCAACTATTTTGCAATTTATATGGCACAGCTGTCAGTTTTTTGGTCCTTAAATTAAATTGGTATATGTTTTTATTTATCACACTTTTCTTTAACCATTTATGTTCTTTAATACAGGGCCAATTTAATTGTCACGTTCCTGACCTGTTTTCTGTTTAGTTTTGTGTGTTAGTTGGTCAGGACGTGAGTTTGGGTGGGCATTCTATGTTATCTGTTTCTATGTTGGTTTAGGGTTGCCTGGTATGGCTCTCAATTGGAGGCAGGTGTTTGGCGTTCCTCTAATTGAGAGTCATATTTAGGTAGGCTGTTCACAGTGTTTGTTTGTGGGTGGTTGTCTCCTGTGTCTGTGTCGATGTTTGCACCATACGGGACTGTTTACGGTTTGTTCATTTATGTAGTCTGTTCCTGTTCATTTCGTTCTTCACGTTGTATGTAGTTCGTTGTTCAGGTCTGTCTACTTTCGTTTTGTTATTTTGTATCATTTTCAAGTATAGTTCGTTTTCGTGTTTGTTCGTTTTGTTTATTTAAAAATAAAATTCATCATGTATTCACAACCCGCTGCGCCTTGGTTCCCTCAATACTCCTCCTCTTCAGATGAAGAGGAGGAGGACTGCCGATACAGAACCACCCACCAATCCAGAGCCAAGCAGCGTAATTTGGAGCAACGGGCAAGTATACAGTACTTGTGGAGTTGGGAGCAAATATTTAACGGAGAAGGACCATGGGCTAAAGTAAATCACCGTCCATGGGAACGGCTGGAGGCAGCTCGGAGAGCGGAGGAAAATAGAGAGAGGAACCGGCGTTATGAGGGGACGCGTCTTGCACGGAAGCCCGAAAAGCCCGTGAGTAACTCCCAAAAATTTCTTGGGGGGGGGCTAAGGGGTCGTGGGCCTAGGGCAGGTAGGAGACCTGCGCCCACTTCCCAGGCTAACCGTGGAGAGCGGGAGTACGGGCAGACACCGTGTTACGCAGTAGAGCGCACGGTGTCTCCTGTACGTGTGCATAGCCCGGTGCGGGTTATTCCACCTCCCCGCACTGGTAGGGCTAGATTGGGCATTGAGCCAGGTGTCATGAGGCCGGCTCAACGCGTCTGGTCTCCAGTGCGTCTCCTCGGGCCGGCATACATGGCACCTGCCTTACGCATGGTTTCCCCGGTTCGCCTACACAGCCCGGTGCGGGTTATTCCACCTCCCCGCACTGGGCGGGCGACCGGGAGCATTCAACCAGGTAAGGTTGGGCAGGCTCAATGCTCAAGAGAGCCAGTACGCCTGCACGGTCCGGTATTTCCGGTGCCACCTCCCCGCCCCAGCCTAGTACCTACAGTGCCTACACTACGCACTGGGCTACCAGGGCATTTCCAGAGCCCTGTTCCTCCTCCACGCACTCTCCCTATAGTGCGTGTATCCAGTTCGGTGCCTCCAGTTCCGGCCCCACGCACTAAGCCACCTGTGCGTCTCCTAAGTCCTGTACACACTGTCACTTCTCCCCGTACTAGTCCTGAGGTGCCACCAGTGCCGGTACCACGCACCAGGTATAGAGTACGCTTTGAGAGTTCAGTGTGCCCTGTCCCTGCTCCCCGCACTAGTATGAAGGTGCGTGTCCTTAGCCCGGTGCCTCCAGTTCCGGCACCACGCACCAGGTCTACAGTGCGCCTTATCCGGCCAGAGCCATCCGTCTCCCGAGCGCCATCTGAGCCATCCGTCTCCCCAGCGCCGTCTGAGCCATCCGTCTCCCCAGCGCCGTCTGAGCCATCCGTCTCCCCAGCGCCATCTGAGCCATCCGTCTCCCCAGCGCCGTCTGAGCCATCCGTCTGCAATGAGCCTGCAAAGCCGCCCGTCTGCCATGAGCCTGCAAAGCCGCCCGTCTGCCATGAGCCTACAGAGCCGTCCGCCAGACAGGAGCCGCTAGAGCCGTCCGCCAGACAGGAGCCGCTAGAGCCGTCCGCCAGACAGGAGCCGCTAGAGCCGCCCGTCAGACAGGATCTGCCAGAGCCGCCAACCAGACAGGATCTGCCAGAGCCGCCAATCAGACAGGATCTGCCAGAGCCGCCAATCAGACAGGATCTGCCAGAGCCGCCAGCCAGACAGGATCTGCCAGAGCCGCCAGCCAGACAGGATCTGCCAGAGCCGTCAGCGAGCCATGAGCAGCCAGAGCCGTCAGCGAGCCATGAGCAGCCAGAGCCGTCAGAGAGCCATGAGCAGCCAGAGCCGTCAGAGAGCCATGAGCAGCCAGAGCCGTCAGAGAGCCATGAGCGTCCAGAGCCGTCAGCCTGCCATGAGCGTCCAGAGCCGTCAGCCTGCCATGAGCGTCCAGAGCCGTCAGCCTGCCATGAGCGTCCAGAGCCGTCAGCCTGCCATGAGCGTCCAGAGCCGTCAGCCTGCCATGAGCGTCCAGAGCCGTCAGCCTGCCATGAGCGTCCAGAGCCGTCAGCCTGCCATGAGCGTCCAGAGCCGTCAGTCAGCCATGAGCTGTCCCTCAGCCAGAAGCGGCTAGTAATCCTGAACTGCCCCTCAGTCCAGAGCTGCCCTTCAGTCCGGAGCTGCCCTTCAGTCCGGAGTTGCCCCTCTATCCTGAGCTACCTCTCTCTCCTGAGCTACCTCTCTCTCCTAAGCTCTCCCTCTGTCCTGAGCTATCCCTATGTCCTGAGCTACCTTGTCCCAGAGCTGTCCTTGATTCTGGTGTTGCCCCTAAATTTAGGTGGGGTTATTTGGAGGGTGGTCATTGTGGGGAGGCTAAGGAAGCGGGGATTGATTATGGTGGGGTGGGAACCACGCCCGGAGCCTAAGCCACCACCGTGGTCAGATGCCCACCCAGACCCTCCCCTGGACTTTTTGGTGATGCGTTCGGAGTACGCATCTTGAGGGGGGGGTTATGTCACGTTCCTGACCTGTTTTCTGTTTAGTTTTGTGTGTTAGTTGGTCAGGACGTGAGTTTGGGTGGGCATTCTATGTTATCTGTTTCTATGTTGGTTTAGGGTTGCCTGGTATGGCTCTCAATTGGAGGCAGGTGTTTGGCGTTCCTCTAATTGAGAGTCATATTTAGGTAGGCTGTTCACAGTGTTTGTTTGTGGGTGGTTGTCTCCTGTGTCTGTGTCGATGTTTGCACCATACGGGACTGTTTACGGTTTGTTCATTTATGTAGTCTGTTCCTGTTCATTTCGTTCTTCACGTTGTATGTAGTTCGTTGTTCAGGTCTGTCTACTTTCGTTTTGTTATTTTGTATCATTTTCAAGTATAGTTCGTTTTCGTGTTTGTTCGTTTTGTTTATTTAAAAATAAAATTCATCATGTATTCACAACCCGCTGCGCCTTGGTTCCCTCAATACTCCTCCTCTTCAGATGAAGAGGAGGAGGACTGCCGTTACATTAATACAGGGCCGAATACAGGGCCGATTTAACCATACAAGTTCCTTACTTTTTTCCCCTTCTACTTGCCTCTTCCATTTTTGTGGTAATGCTGCAATTAATTGGTTGTAATTTGGGGAGAGCAGACATTTCCATATGTCTGTGTTAGCTGCATGTGTGACATAACTCCACCAGTCCTATTTATGATATCATTCACTAAAATTATAAATTTTTTAAACATTTCTTCGATAAATACAGTTTTTTTTTTATCAATTAGTATATTTGAATTTAACCACAATATTTGTTGTACTATTTGTTCCGTCCTTTCAGGTGGATTAAACTGAAATTGCAACCAACTTTCTAAGGCTTGTTTAAAAAATATAGATATTTTGGAGATTATTTCCTTTTCAAACAACCGAAAGTGAGCAGGTGTAATCTGAATAAAGGGAAAAAGGCCCTTCTTGAACATAGGATGAGACATTCGTACCAATTGACTAGAGAACCAGTTTGGATTTAAGTATAACTTTTGTATGACTGATGCCTTTAGTGAGAGGTCTAATGCTTTAATATTTTATAATTTCTGCCACCGAATTCATATTCTTTATATAAATAGGCCATTTTAATTTTATCTGGCCTGCCGTTCCAAATAAAACGGAATATTTTTTGTTCATATAATTTAAAAAGCAGGTCACTAGGTGTAGGCAAAACCATAAGCAAATAGGTAAACTGTGATATGATTAAAGAGTTAATCAGGGTGATTTTTCCACAAATAGACAGGTATTTTCCTTTCCATGGCAGCAACATCTTATCTATTTTTGCTAACTTTCTATAAAAATGTATTGGAGTGAGATCATTTCTTTCTTTTGGGATTTGTATACCGAGTATGTCTACATCTCCGTCAGACCATTTAATTGGTAAACTACATAATGGTAATGGTAATGTAAAATGTGTAAACTGCCTGCTGGCCGACCTGCCTATACTGATAGATGGTGTACAGATCTGTCACGTACTAACCTGTCTGTGTCTCCTGAACTCAGATCTGTCACGTACTAACCTGTCTGTGTCTCCTGAACTCAGATCTGTCATGTACTAACCTGTCTGTGTCTCCTGAACTCAGATCTGTCATGTACTAACCTGTCTGTGTCTCCTGAACTCTGATCTGTCATGTACTAACCTGTCTGTGTCTCCTGAACTCTGATCTATCACGTACTAACCTGTCTGTGTCTCCTGAACTCAGATCTGTCATGTACTAACCTGTCTTTTTCTCCTGAACTCTGATCTGTCATGTACTAACCTGTCTGTGTCTCCTGAACTCTGATCTATCACGTACTAACCTGTCTGTGTCTCCTGAACTCAGATCTATCACGTACTAACCTGTCTTTTTCTCCTGAACTCTGATCTGTCATGTACTAACCTGTCTGTGTCTCCTGAACTATGATCTGTCATGTACTAACCTGTCTGTGTCTCCTGAACTCTGATCTGTCTCGTACTAACCTGTCTGTGTCTCCTGAACTCTGATCTGTCTCGTACTAACCTGTCTGTGTATGTCATGTACTCTTCCCTCTCCCCCTCCATGGTGTTCCAGTGTTTGTCAGCTCTGGGCAGCTCTCTCGCTCCCTCGCTCTCCAGCACACGGTGTTCCTGGGTTATGGTGAAGGTTTAACCCTATCCGTCTCTCCCTGTCTCCAGCACACGGTGTTCCTGGGTGTTGTGACAGACCTGACAAAGCAGATCCCTGTGGTTCTGATGTCCACAGAACAGATGAAGGAGCACGAGGACGACCCGGAGATGTTAGTTGACCTGCAGCAGTCTGGCCAAGTCCGACGCCTCCACGCCCGAGCTACGCAAGACCTGGCTGGACAACATGCCACGCATCACAGCAAGAACCACAGACCTGTCTGAGGTAGGCTTCAAACAGCTAACCCTGACCCCTGACCTGAGGTAGGCTTCATACAGCTAACCCTGACCCCTGACCTGAGGTAGGCTTCATGCAGCTAACCCTGACCCCTGACCTAACTGAGGTAGGCTTCATACAGCTAACCCTGACCCCTGACCTATCTGAGGTAGGCTTCATACAGCTAACCCTGACCCCTGACCTGAGGTAGGCTTCATACAGCTAACCCTGACCCCTGACCTATCTGAGGTAGCCTTCATACAGCTAACCCTGACCCCTGACCTGAGGTAGGCGTCAAACAGCTAACCCTGACCCCTGACCTATCTGAGGAAGGCTTTATACAGCTAACCCTGACCCCTGACCTGAGGTAGGCTTCATACAGCTAACCCTGACCCCTGACCTATCTGAGGAAGGCTTCATACAGCTAACCCTGACCCCTGACCTGAGGTAGGCTTCATACAGCTAACCCTGACCCCTGACCTGAGGTAGGCTTCATACAGCTAACCCTGACCCCTGACCTATCTGAGATAGGCTTCATACTGCTAACCCTGACCCCTGACCTATCTGAGGTAGGCTTCATACAGCTAACCCTGACCCCTGACCTATCTGAGGTAGGCTTCATACAGCTAACCCTGACCCCTGACCTATCTGAGGTAGGCTTCATACAGCTAACCCTGACCCCTGACCTGAGGTAGGCTTCATACAGCTAACCCTGACCCCTGACCTATCTGAGGTAGGCTTCATACAGCTAACCCTGACCCCTGACCTGAGGTAGGCTTCATACAGCTAACCCTGACCCCTGACCTGAGGTAGGCTTCATACAGCTAACCCTGACCCCTGACCTGAGGTAGGCTTCATACAGCTAACCCTGACCCCTGACCTATCTGAGGTAGGCTTCATACAGCTAACCCTGACCCCTGACCTGAGGTAGGCTTCATACAGCTAACCCTGACCCCTGACCTATCTGAGGTAGGCTTCATACAGCTAACCCTGACCCCTGACCTATCTGAGGAAGGCTTCATACAGCTAACCCTGACCCCTGACCTATCTGAGGTAGGCTTCATACAGCTAACCATGACCCCTGACCTATCTGAGGTAGGCTTCATACAGCTAACCCTGACCCCTGACCTGAGGTAGGCTTCATACAGCTAACCCTGACCCCTGACCTATCTGAGGTAGGCTTCATACAGCTAACCCTGACCCCTGACCTGAGGTAGGCTTCATACAGCTAACCCTGACCCCTGACCTGAGGTAGGCTTCATACAGCTAACCCTGACCCCTGACCTATCTGAGGTAGGCTTCATACAGCTAACCCTGACCCCTGACCTATCTGAGGTAGGCTTCATACAGCTAACCCTGACCCCTGACCTATCTGAGGTAGGCTTCATACAGCTAACCCTGACCCCTGACCTATCTGAGGTAGGCTTCATACAGCTAACCCTGACCCCTGACCTATCTGAGGAAGGCTTCATACAGCTAACCCTGACCCCTGACCTATCTGAGGTAGGCTTCATACAGCTAACCCTGACCCCTGACCTATCTGAGGTAGGCTTAATACAGCTAACCCTGACCCCTGACCTGAGGTAGGCTTCATACAGCTAACCCTGACCCCTGACCTATCTGAGGTAGGCTTCATACAGCTAACCATGACCCCTGACCTGAGGTAGACTTCATACAGCTAACCCTGACCCCTGACCTATCTGAGGTAGGCTTCATACAGTTAACCCTGACCCCTGACCTGAGGTAGGCGTCATACAGCTAACCCTGACCCCTGACCTGAGGTAGGCTTCATACAGCTAACCCTGACCCCTGACCCTTGACCCTAAGCTAGAGGTTATTATTTTATTATGTTGGTCATGACAACTATCTTGGTCTGTTTGTCTCGTCTGCAGGCAGCCGTGTATAATGTCCATGTCTCTGGTGACGGAGTACTGAGGAGGAAAGGTGTTCATGTTTCTACAGGTTGTCCACCAGGTGGCGCCACCACTACACCTGGGTCTATTGAGAGGCAGCCGTGTATAATGTCCATGTGGCATCTCTGGTGACGGAGTACTGAGGAGGAAAGGTGAGTGTTCATGATTGGAAAGGTGAGTGTTCATGATGGCAGTGGGGAGCCTCTTGTCCAGGTGGGAGAGGGCAGTGGGGAGCCTCTTGTCCAGGTGAGAGAGGGCAGTGGGGAGCCTCTTGTCCAGGTGGGAGATGGCAGTGGGGAGCCTCTTGTACAGGTGGGAGATGGCAGTGGGGAGCCTCTTGTACAGGTGGGAGAGGGCAGTGGGGAGCCTCTTGTCCAGGTGGGAGATGGCAGTGGGGAGCCTCTTGTCCAGGTGGGAGATGGCAGTGGGGAGCCTCTTGTACAGGTGGGAGAGGGCAGTGGGGAGCCTCTTGTCCAGGTGAGAGAGGGCAGTGGGGAGCCTCTTGTCCAGGTGGGAGAGGGCAGTGGGGAGCCTCTTGTACAGGTGGGAGATGGCAGTGGGGAGCCTCTTGTCCAGGTGGGAGAGGGCAGTGGGGAGCCTCTTGTCCAGGTGGGAGAGGGCAGTGGGGAGCCTCTTGTCCAGGTGGGAGATGGCAGTGGGGAGCCTCTTGTACAGGTGGGAGAGGGCAGTGGGAGAGGGCAGTGTGGAGCCTCTTGTCCAGGTGGGAGATGGCAGTGGGGAGCCTCTTGTCCAGGTGGGAGATGGCAGTGGGGAGCCTCTTGTCCAGGGTGTCTTGGATGATGGTGTTGATGTGTGTCATGACCAGCCTTTCAAAGCACTCCATAATTACAGGTGTGAGTGCTACAGGTCGATAGTCAATTAGGCAGGTTACCTTGGAGCTCTTGGAAACATGAACAATAGTGGCCAACTTGAAAAGGATAGAACAAGGATAGATTAAAAATGTCTATGAAGACACTTGCCAGCCGGTCTGAACATGCTTTAAGAATGGATTCCTGGTATTCTGTTTGTGATTGTCAGCAGACGTCACAGTGGACAGTCTTGTATGTGTCCGTGTCCCGTTCCTTGTAAGCGGTAGCTCTAGCCCTTAGCCCTGCGCAGATATTGCCTGTAATCCATGTTTTTTTGGTTTGGATATGTTCTTATAGTCACTGTGGGGACGACATCGTCTATGCACTTACTGATGAAGCCTGTGACTGATGTGGTAAACTCCTCAATGCTATCGGATGAATCCTGGAACATATCCCCGTTCTGTACTAGCAAAACAGTCTTGTAGCTTTGTGTCTGCTTCATCCGACCACTTCCATATTGAGTGCATCACTGGTACTTCCTGTTTGAGGTTTTGTTTGTAAACAGGAAGCTGGAGAATGGAGTCATAGTCAGATGTGCCGAAGGGAACACGAGGGAGGGCCTTGTATGTGTTTCTGTGGGGAGAATAAAAGTGGTCTAGATATAAGCGCCCCCTTGTGGAGCAGGAGACGTGTTGGTAGAAGTGAGGAAGGACGGTTTTAAGTCTCCATGCGTTAAAGTCACTGTGCACCAGACATGCTGCCTCGGCGCCAGAGAGGTGTTGGTAGAAGTGAGGGACGGTTTTAAGTCTCCATGCGTTAAAGTCACTGTGCACCAGACATGCTGCCTCGTCACCAGAGTGGTGTTGGCTTGTGGAGGAATGTAGACAGTCGTGATAATTACAGATGAAAACTCTGTTAGTAGATAAAAGGGTCTGCAGCTTAGCTCAGCTAGGGGGTGGTGGTGCTGTGGACTTAACACCTGTCCAAGGGTTAAGGGTTGTCTCTCTGATAGCTAGGGGGTGGTGGTGCTGTGGACTTAACACCTGTCCAAGGGTTGTCTCTCTGATAGCTAGGGGGTGGTGGTGCTGTGGACTTAACACCTGTCCAAGGGTTAAGGGTTCTCTCTCTGCTCACGGTACATTCCTTAGATAAGATCCCCTCAGAGGTTCCTGATAACAGCTCTTTCCTCCTAGTCTTCTCCTGATAACAGCTCTAATACTGCAGTCTGACTGGAGGTCACACGTTATGCAATGTGCCAGGATAGTCACATCGCCCTCCAGGACATCTACAGCACCCGGTGTCACAGGAAGGCCAAGAAGATCACCAGGGACCTCAGCCACCCGAGCCACGCCCTGTTCAGCTCGCTACCTTCCAGAAGACCACCAGGGACCTCAGCCACCCGAGCCACGCCCTGTTCAGCTCGCTACCTTCCAGACCACCAGGGACCTCAGCCACCCGAGCCACGCCCTGTTCAGCCCGCTACCTTCCAGAAGATCACAGAGGACCTCAGCCACCCGAGCCACAGCCTGTTCAGCCCCGCTACCTTCCAGATTACCGAGGACCTCAGCCACCCGAGCCCCGCCCTGTTCAGCCCGCTACCTTCCAGAAGATCACAGAGGACCTCAGCCACCCGAGGCACAGCCTGTTCAGCTCGTTACCTTCCAGATCACCAAGGACCTCAGCCACCCGAGCCACAGCCTGTTCAGCCCCGCTACCTTCCAGATCACCGAGGACCTCAGCCACCCGAGCCACGCCCTGTTCAGCCCGCTACCATCCAGAAAATCACAGAGGACCTCAGCCACCCGAGGCACAGCCTGTTCAGCTCGTTACCTTCCAGATCCCCAGGGACCTCAGCCACCCGAGCCACGCCCTGTTCAGCCTGCTACCTTCCAGAAGGCGAGGTCAGTACATGTGCATCAAAGCTGGGACCGAGAGAAGCTGTTTTTCAGTCTATCTCCAGGCCATCAGACTGTTAACTAGCCATCCCTAGCCGGCCTCCACCAAGTACCCTGTCCTGAACTTTAGTCACTGTTACTAGCCGGCTACCACCCGGTACTCTGTCCTGCACCTTAGAGACTGTTACTAGCCGGCTACCACCCGGTACTCTACCCTGCACCTTAGAGACTGTTACTAGCCGGCTACCACCCGGTACTCTACCCTGCACCTTAGAGACTGTTACTAGCCGGCTACCACCCGGTACTCTACCCTGCACCTTAGAGACTGTTACTAGCCGGCTACCACCCGGTACTCTACCCTGCACCTTAGAGACTGTTACTAGCCGGCTACCACCCGGTACTCTACCCTGCACCTTAGAGACTGTTACTAGCCGGCTACCACCCGGTACTCTACCCTGCACCTTAGAGACTGTTACTAGCCGGCTACCACCCGGTACTCTACCCTTCACCTTAGAGACTGTTACTAGCCGGCTACCACCCGGTACTCTACCCTGCACCTTAGAGACTGTTACTAGCCGGCTACCACCCGGTACTCTGTCCTGCACCTTAGAGACTGTTACTAGCCGGCTACCACCCGGTACTCTACCCTGCACCTTAGAGACTGTTACTAGCCGGCTACCACCCGGTACTCTACCCTGCACCTTAGAGACTGTTACTAGCCGGCTACCACCCGGTACTCTACCCTGCACCTTAGAGACTGTTACTAGCCGGCTACCACCCGGTACTCTACCCTGCACCTTAGAGACTGTTACTAGCCGGCTACCACCCGGTACTCTACCCTGCACCTTAGTTACTGTTACTATCCTGCTACCACCCGGTACTCTACCCTGCACCTTAGAGACTGTTACTAGCCGGCTACCACCCGGTACTCTGTCCTGCACCTTAGAGACTGTTACTAGCCGGCTACCACCCGGTACTCTACCCTGCACCTTAGAGACTGTTACTAGCCGGCTACCACCCGGTACTCTACCCTGCACCTTAGAGACTGTTACTAGCCGGCTACCACCCGGTACTCTACCCTGCACCTTAGAGACTGTTACTAGCCGGCTACCACCCGGTACTCTACCCTGCACCTTAGAGACTGTTACTAGCCGGCTACCACCCGGTACTCTACCCTGCACCTTAGAGACTGTTACTAGCCGGCTACCACCCGGTACTCTACCCACCATTATATCATGGTCTATACACACCATGATACATTGTGTACACACCATTATATACTGTCTATACACACCATTAATATAATGTTTTCACTTTAGGGTATTGTGTGTAGATGGGTGAGATAAAATATAGATTTAATCCATGTTGAAATCAGGCTGTAATACAACAACATGTGGAGTAGTTGAAGGGTAGGAATAGTTTCTGAAGTCCCTGTAAGTCACATCCTTGTTTGATTGAAATGTATTAATGACTGATACTTCTGGATTTGGTCGCCAATAAAACTGGATTGAAATCACAGGTTTTTGCTCCGTTGTAGCAACAGGAAATGCCTCCTATCTGGGACAAACGGACAAATCCTTCAGTTCTCTCGTCTCTGTCTGGATACGACAGACGATCTGTCTGGTCTGAGGAGGGCCAAAAACACTGAATACCAGCAACAAGATATTCTGTTACAGTCAGAGAAGCTTTTCAAGCGGTCCTTCAGTTGACCAGCTGGACTGCTCTTTGTGGAGGTGGTTGTTTTGACTGTAGAACATTGAACATGTAAAGGAGATCGACAGAAAGATCTGGTGTACTGCAAGGAGACGTAAGCAACCAGTAGTTTTGGTAAGTGATACGTTTACTGTCGTGCTGTCTGTGTTTAGTTTGGCGTTCACCAGCGGATTGAGCACAGCTTGCACCAATCCAGTCGCTTCCTGTTAGTAGCTGGTTCAGACAGTAGTTCGCCTGTGTAATAAATAATGCCTCCAACATTCATTTGACAGCTGCATACCCAGCTAACAACAAACGGTCCCACAACTTTAGAGAACATTCTCTTAATAAGTCTCATTCGGTCATTAAAAATGTCGTTTTCATAGGAATGTTTCAAAGAGACCATTCCCTTTAATGTAAAATAGAACTGACCCAGAATGTGGTTACCGTGTTCTCAGAACATATTAATGTCCTAGACATGTTAAATGGGAACGCTGGAGGAACATTCCTGTGTCCTGTTCTGTGGGTTCGGAGACGATCCCAGCAACGTCCCACCAAACGTACACAGAACGCGGTTGTCACGTTCTCAGAACATATCGATGTTCTAGACCAGGGGTTCTTTAACTTTCTCAGCCTGGAACCCAAATTAGAAGTTCTCTGTTCTCCTGGGACCCAAGCTTAGGAACATCTGCAACTAGATGTAAATATTGGTACATTTCATTGCCCTTATGCCTAAAGCAAATGCAATATAGACAAAAACAAATAAACAATGAAATTAAAAATATCCATATAAATAGTTATTCATGTTTATTTCCCCCCATTAACTTTTCTGAACAGTTCATTCTGAACTGGAACAAACTGATTGATCACATGACACAGATGCATAACAGAACACAGGCTTTTTGATAGTGCAACACTAAGTACTAGTACAGATGAATAATGATCAGGCTTACTGTAAATCTTACTGTAGAAATGATCAGGCTTACTGTACATCTTACTGTAGAAATGATCAGACCTACTGTACATCTTACTGTAGAAATGATCAGACCTACTGTACATCTTACTGTAGAAATGATAAGGCCTTACTGTACATCTTACTGTAGAAATGATCAGGCCTACTGTACATCTTACTGTAGAAATGATCAGGCCTACTGTACATCTTACTGTAGAAATGATCAGGCCTACTGTACATCTTACTGTAGAAATGATCAGGCCTTACTGTACATCTTACTGTAGAAATGATCAGGCCTACTGTACATCTTACTGTAGAAATGATCAGGCTTACTGTACATCTTACTGTAGAAATGATCAGGCTTACTGTACATCTTACCGTAGAAATGATCAGGCCTACTGAACATCTTACCGTAGAAATGATCAGGCTTACTGTACATCTTACCGTAGAAATGATCAGGCTTACTGTACATCTTACTGTAGGAATGATCAGGCCTACTGTACATCTTACTGTAGGAATGATCAGGCCTACTGTACATCTTACCGTAGAAATGATCAGGCTTACTGAACATCTCACTGTAGAAATGATCAGGCCTTACTGTACATCTTACTGTAGAAATGATCAGGCCTACTGTACATCTTACTGTAGAAATGATCAGGCCTACTGAACATCTCACTGTAGAAATGATCAGGCCTTACTGTACATCTTACTGTAGAAATGATCAGGCCTTACTGTACATCTTACTGTAGAAATGATCAGGCCTTACTGTACATCTTACTGTAGAAATGATCAGGCCTTACTGTACATCTTACTGTAGAAATGATCAGGCCTTACTGTACATCTTACTGTAGAAATGATCAGGCCTACTGAACATCTTACTGTAGAAAATATTGTTGAGAGAAAGTCTATGTCGTTGCTGTTAAAATAGAAGTCGTCATTTCTATTCTGGACTGGAATAAACTGATTGATCCAGGCTGTAACACATCGGGCCGTGATTGGGAGTTCCATAAGGCGGCACGCCATTGTCCCAGCGTCGTCCGGGTTGGGCCGGGGTAGTCCGTCATTGTAAATAACAATTTGTTCTTAACTGACTTGACCAGTTAAATAAAGGTTCAATTTAAAATAAACAAATATTTTAAAAAACAATCACATGGATGTAGATCAGAAAACACACACACACACAGTCCTAATGAGAGGTGTGTGGATGGTTGAAGTTTTCAACGAGCAGGTCTATTCTGGGATCCGTTTTTGGCAGTGCAACCCTGAGGTCATACTCAGCATGGAGTCTGTGTCTGTACTTGTTTTGAAGTAATCCAGTTGAGAACCCTGACTTACATGCATGTGGTGCCAAACTAGACCAGAACATCTACTGCTTTCTCAGTCCGGCAGGAGACCACTTCCTGTTGTAGATGAACAACCCAGAACCGGTTTTCAGTCAGGCAGGAGACCACTTCCTGTTGTAGATGAATAACCCAGAACTGTGTGAATGGGTTCTCAGTCAGACAGGAGACCACTTCCTGTTGTAGATGAACAACCCAGAACTGTGTGAATGGGTTCTCAGTCAGACAGGAGACCACTTCCTGTTGTAGATGAACAACCCAGAACTGTGTGAGTGGGTTCTCAGTCAGACAGGAGACCACTTCCTGTTGTAGATGAACAACCCAGAACTGTGTGAGTGGGTTCTCAGTCAGGCAGGAGACCACTTCCTGTTGTAGATGAACAACCCAGAACTGTGTGAGTGGGTTCTCAGTCAGACAGGAGACCACTTCCTGTTGTAGATGAACAACCCAGGTAAGACCTGTGGTTAGTGCGCCAGGTGGTGCTAGTTAGGTAAGTAGTGGGTAGGTAGGAGAGGGGGCTCTTTGACTTTCTTTGCTTTGGTTCCGTCAAGACCCTTTTCCCCACATTACCGTGTGAAGGAAACAAATTCCCTGTAAACAGTCATATATTCTCTCTGTATTCTGCCTGTCATCCTTACCTGCACCTGCAGTCACATACCTCTTTACCTCCACCTGCAGTCCCATACCTCTTTACCTCCACCTACAGTCACATACCTCTTTACCTCCACCTACAGTCCCATACCTCTTTACCTCCACCTACAGTCCCATACCTCTTTACCTCCACCTACTATCCCATACCTCTTTACCTCCACCTACAGTCCCATACCTCTTTACCTCCACCTACAGTCACATACCTCTTTACCTCCACCTACAGTCACACACCTCTTTACCTCTACCTACAGTCACATACCTCTTTACCTCCACCTACTGTCACATACCTCTTTACCTCCACCTACAGTCACATACCTCTTTACCTCCACCTACTGTCACATACCTCTTTACCTCCACCTACTGTCACATACCTCTTTACCTCCACCTACAGTCACATACCTCTTTACCTACACCTACTGTCACATACCTCTTTACCTCCACCTAGTCACCTCTTTACCTCCACCTACAGTCACATACCTCTTTACCTCCACCTACAGTCACATACCTCTTTACCTCCACCTACAGTCACATACCTCTTTACCTCCACCTACAGTCACATACCTCTTTAACTCCACCTACAGTCACATACATCTTTACCTCTACCTACAGTCACATACCTCTTTACCTCCACCTACAGTCACATACCTCTTTACCTCCACCTACAGTCACATACCTCTTTACCTCCACCTACAGTCACATACCTCTATACCTCCACCTACAGTCACATACCTCTTTACCTCTACCTACAGTCACATACTTCTTTACCTCCACCTACAGTCACCTACCTCTTTACATCCACCTACAGTCACATACCTCTTTACCTCTACCTACAGTCACATACCTCTTTACCTCCACCTACAGTCACATACCTCTTTACCTCCACCTGCAGTCACATACCTCTTTACCTCCACCTACAGTCACATACCTCTTTACCTCCACCTACAGTCCCATACCTCTTTACCTCCACCTACAGTCCCATACCTCTTTACCTCCACCTACAGTCACATACCTCTTTACCTCTTTACCTCCACCTACAGTCACATACCTCTTTACCTCCACCTACAGTCACATACCTCTATTCCTCCACCTACAGTCACATACCTATTTACCTCTACCTACAGTCACATACCTCTTTACCTCCACCTGCAGTCGCATACCTCTTTACCTCCACCTACAGTCACATACCTCTATACCTCCACCTACAGTCACATACCTCTTTACCTCTACCTACAGTCACATACCTCTTTACCCCCACCTACAGTCACATACCTCTTTACATCCACCTACAGTCACATACCTCTTTACCTCCACCTACAGTCACATACCTCTTTACCTCCACCTACAGTCACATACCTCTTTACCTCCACCTACAGTCACATACCTCTATACCTCCACCTACAGTCACATACCTCTTTACCTCTACCTACAGTCACATACCTCTTTACCTCCACCTACAGTCACATACCTCTTTACCTCCACCTACAGTCACATACCTCTTTACCTCCACCTACAGTCACATACCTCTTTACCTCTACCTACAGTCACCTACCTCTTTACCTCCACCTGCAGTCACATACCTCTTTACCTCCACCTACAGTCCCATACCTCTTTACCTCCACCTACAGTCACCTACCTCTTTACCTCCACCTACAGTCACATACCTCTGTACCTCCACCTACAGTCACATACCTCTTTACCTCCACCTACAGTCACCTACCTCTTTACCTCCACCTACAGTCACATACCTCTGTACCTCCACCTACAGTCACATACCTCTTTACCTCCACCTACAGTCACATACCTCTTTACCTCTACCTCCACCTACAGTCACATACCTCTTTACCTCTACCTACAGTCACATACCTCTTTACCTCCACCTACAGTCACATACCTCTTTACCTCCACCTACAGTCACATACATCTTTACCTCCACCTACAGTCACATACCTCTTTACCTCTTTACCTCCACCTACAGTCACATACATCTTTACCTCCACCTACAGTCACATACATCTTTACCTCCACCTACAGTCACATACCTCTTTACCTCTTTACCTCCACCTACAGTCACATACATCTTTACCTCCACCTACAGTCACATACCTCTTTATCTCTTTACCTCCACCTACAGTCACATACCTCTTTACCTCCACCTACAGTCACATACCTCTTTACCTCCACCTACAGTCACATACCTCTATACCTCACACCTACAGTCACATACCTCTTTACCTCTACCTACAGTCACATACTTCTTTATCTCCACCTACAGTCACATACCTCTTTACATCCACCTACAGTCACATACCTCTTTACCTCTACCTACAGTCACATACCTCTTTACC
The DNA here is from genome assembly GCF_045679555.1 of Salvelinus alpinus. Classification (NCBI taxonomy): domain Eukaryota; kingdom Metazoa; phylum Chordata; class Actinopteri; order Salmoniformes; family Salmonidae; genus Salvelinus; species Salvelinus alpinus. The sequence continues at coordinate 85,163,521 of NC_092095.1, read as the reverse complement.
TCCACCTACAGTCACATACCTCTATACCTCCACCTACAGTCACATACCTCTTTACCTCTACCTACAGTCACATACCTCTTTACCTCCACCTACAGTCACATACCTCTTTACCTCCACCTACAGTCACATACCTCTTTACCTCTACCTACAGTCACATACCTCTTTACCTCCACCTACAGTCACATACCTCTTTAAGTCTACCTACAGTCACCTACCTCTTTACCTCCACCTGCAGTCACATACCTCTTTACCTCCACCTACAGTCACATACCTCTTTACCTCCACCTACAGTCCCATACCTCTTTACCTCCACCTACAGTCCCATACCTCTTTACCTCCACCTACAGTCCCATACCTCTTTACCTCCACCTACAGTCCCATACCTCTTTAGCTCCACCTACAGTCACATACCTCTTTACCTCCACCTACAGTCACATACATCTTTACCTCCACCTACAGTCACATACCTCTTTACCTCTTTACCTCCACCTACAGTCACATACCTCTTTACCTCCACCTACAGTCACATACATCTTTACCTCCACCTACAGTCACATACCTCTTTACCTCTTTACCTCCACCTACAGTCACATACCTCTTTACCTCCACCTACAGTCACATACCTCTTTACCTCTACCTACAGTCACATACCTCTTTACCTCCACCTACAGTCACATACCTCTTTACCTCCACCTACAGTCACATACCTCTTCACCTCTACCTACAGTCACATACCTCTTTACCTCCACCTACAGTCACATACCTCTTTACCTCTACCTACAGTCACCTACCTCTTTACCTCCACCTGCAGTCACATACCTCTTTACCTCCACCTACAGTCCCATACCTCTTTACCTCCACCTACAGTCACCTACCTCTTTACCTCCACCTACAGTCACATACCTCTGTACCTCCACCTACAGTCACATACCTCTTTACCTCCACCTACAGTCACCTACCTCTTTACCTCCACCTACAGTCACATACCTCTGTACCTCCACCTACAGTCACATACCTCTTTACCTCCACCTACAGTCGCATACCTCTTTACCTCTACCTACAGTCACATACCTCTTTACCTCCACCTACAGTCACATACCTCTGTACCTCCACCTACAGTCACATACCTCTTTACCTCCACCTACAGTCACATACCTCTTTACCTCTACCTCCACCTACAGTCACATACCTCTTTACCTCTACCTACAGTCACATACCTCTTTACCTCCACCTACAGTCACATACCTCTTTACCTCCACCTACAGTCCATACCTCTTTACCTCCACCTCCACCTACAGTCACATACCTCTTTACCTCCACCTACAGTCACATACCTCTTTACCTCCACCTACAGTCACATACCTCTTTACCTCCACCTGCAGTCACATACCTCTTTACCTACACCTACAGTCACATACCTCTTTACCTCCACCTACAGTCCATACCTCTTTAGGTGGAGGTAAAGAGGTATGTGACTGTAGGTGGAGGTAAAGAGGTATGTGACTGTAGGTGGAGGTAAAGAGCTATGTGACTGTAGGTGGAGGTAAAGAGGTATGTGACTGTAGGTGGAGGTAAAGATGTATGTGACTGTAGGTGGAGTTAAAGAGGTATGTGACTGTAGGTGGAGGTAAAGAGGTATGTGACTGTAGGTGGAGGTAAAGAGGTGACTAGGTGGAGGTAAAGAGGTATGTGACAGTAGGTGTAGGTAAAGAGGTATGTGACTGTAGGTGGAGGTAAAGAGGTATGTGACAGTAGGTGGAGGTAAAGAGGTATGTGACTGCAGGTGGAGGTAAAGAGGTATGTGACTGTAGGTGGAGGTAAAGAGGTATGGGACTGTAGGTGGAGGTAAAGAGGTATGTGACTGTAGGTGGAGGTAAAGAGGTATGTGACTGTAGGTGGAGGTAAAGAGGTATGTGACTGTAGGTGGAGGTAAAGAGGTATGTGACTGTAGGTGGAGGTAAAGAGGTATGTGACTGTAGGTGGAGGTAAAGAGGTATGTGACTGTAGGTGGAGGTAAAGAGGTATGTGACTGTAGGTGGAGGTAAAGAGGTATGTGACTGTAGGTGGAGGTATAGAGGTATGTGACTGTAGTTGGAGGTAAAGAGGTATGTGACTGTAGTTGGAGGTAAAGAGGTATGTGACTGTAGGTGGAGGTAAAGAGGTATGTGACTGTAGGTGGAGGTAAAGAGGTATGTGACTGTAGGTGGAGGTAAAGAGGTATGTGACTGTAGGTGGAGGTAAAGAGGTATGGGACTGTAGGTGGAGGAAAAGAGGTATGGGACTGTAGGTGGAGGTAAAGAGGTATGTGACTGTAGGTGGAGGTAAAGAGGTATGTGACTGTAGGTGGAGGTAAAGAGGTATGGGACTGTAGGTGGAGGTAAAGAGGTATGTGACTGCAGGTGGAGGTAAAGAGGTATGGGACTGCAGGTGGAGGTAAAGAGGTATGTGACTGTAGGTGGAGGTAAAGAGGTATGTGACTGTAGGTGAAGGTAAAGAGGTATGTGACTGTAGGTGGAGGTAAAGAGGTATGTGACTGTAGGTGGAGGTAAAGAGGTATGGGACTGTAGGTGGAGTTAAAGAGGTATGTGACTGTAGGTGGAGGTAAAGAGGTATGTGACTGTAGGTGGAGGTAAAGAGGTATGTGACTGTAGGTGGAGGTAAAGAGGTATGTGACTGGAGGTATAGAGGTATGTGACTGTAGGTGGAGGTAAAGAGGTATGTGACTGTAGGTGGAGGTAAAGAGGTATGTGACTGTAGGTGGAGGTAAAGAGGTATGTGACTGTAGGTGGAGGTAAAGAGGTATGGGACTGTAGGTGGAGGAAAAGAGGTATGTGACTGTAGGTGGAGGTAAAGAGGTATGTGACTGTAGGTGTAGGTTAAGAGGTATGTGACTGTAGGTGGAGGTAAAGAGGTATGTGACTGTAGGTGGAGGTAAAGAGGTATGTGACTGTAGGTGAAGGTAAAGAGGTATGTGACTGTAGGTGGAGGTAAAGAGGTATGTGACTGTAGGTGGAGGTAAAGAGGTATGTGACTGTAGGTGAAGGTAAAGAGGTATGTGACTGTAGTTGGAGGTAAAGAGGTATGTGACTGTAGGTGGAGGTAAAGAGGTATGTGACTGTAGGTGGAGGTAAAGAGGTATGTGACTGTAGTTGGAGGTAAAGAGGTATGTGACTGTAGTTGGAGGTAAAGAGGTATGTGACTGTAGTTGGAGGTAAAGAGGTATGTGACTGTAGGTGGAGGTAAAGAGGTATGTGACTGTAGGTGTAGGTTAAGAGGTATGTGACTGTAGGTGGAGGTAAAGAGGTATGTGACTGTAGGTGGAGGTAAAGAGGTATGTGACTGTAGGTGAAGGTAAAGAGGTATGTGACTGTAGGTGGAGGTAAAGAGGTATGTGACTGTAGGTGTAGGTTAAGAGGTATGTGACTGTAGGTGGAAGTAAAGAGGTATGTGACTGTAGGTGGAGGTAAAGAGGTATGTGACTGTAGGTGGAGGTAAAGAGGTATGGGACTGTAGGTGGAGGTAAAGAGGTATGGACTGTAGGTGGAGGTAAAGAGGTATGGGACTGTAGGTGGAGGTAAAGAGGTATGTGACTGCAGGTGGAGGTAAGGAGGTATGTGACTGTAGGTGGAGGTAACGAGGTATGTGACTGTAGGTGGAGGTAACGAGGTATGTGACTGTAGGTGGAGGTAAAGAGGTATGTGACTGTAGGTGGAGGTAAAGAGGTATGTGACTGTAGGTGGAGGTAAAGAGGTATGTGAATGTAGGTGGAGGTAAAGAGGTATGTGACTGTAGGTGGAGGTAAAAAGGTATGGACTGTAGGTGGAGGTAAAGAGGTATGGGACTGTAGGTGGAGGTAAAGAGGTATGGGACTGTAGGTGGAGGTAAAGAGGTATGGGACTGTAGGTGGAGGTAAAGAGGTATGGGACTGTAGGTGGAGGTAAAGAGGTATGGGACTGTAGGTGGAGGTAAAGAGGTATGGGACTGTAGGTGGAGGTAAAGAGGTATGTGACTGTAGGTGGAGGTAAAGAGGTATGTGACTGTAGGTGGAGGTAAAGAGGTATGTGACTGTAGGTGGAGGTAAAGAGGTATGTGACTGTAGGTGGAGGTAAAGAGGTATGTGACTGTAGGTGGAGGTAAAGAGGTATGTGACTGTAGGTGGAGGTAAAGAGGTATGGGACTGTAGGTGGAGGTAAAGAGGTATGTGACTGCAGGTGGAGGTAAAGAGGTATGTGACTGTAGGTGGAGGTAAAGAGGTATGGGACTGTAGGTGGAGGTAAAGAGGTATGTGACTGTAGGTGGAGGTAAAGAGGTATGGGACTGTAGGTGGAGGTAAAGAGGTATGTGACTGCAGGTGGAGGTAAAGAGGTATGTGACTGCAGGTGGAGGTAAAGAGGTATGGGACTGTAGGTGGAGGTAAAGAGGTATGTGACTGCAGGTGGAGGTAAAGAGGTATGTGACTGTAGGTGGAGGTAAAGAGGTATGTGACTGCAGGTGGAGGTAAAGAGGTATGTGACTGTAGGTGGAGGTAAAGAGGTATGGGACTGTAGGTGGAGGTAAAGAGGTATGTGACTGCAGGTGGAGGTAAAGAGGTATGTCACTGTAGGTGGAGGTAAAGAGGTATGGGACTGTAGGTGGAGGTAAAGAGGTATGTGACTGCAGGTGGAGGTAAAGAGGTATGTGACTGCAGGGGGAGGTAAAGAGGTATGTGACTGTAGGTGGAGGTAAAGAGGTATGTTACTGCAGGTGGAGGTAAAGAGGTATGTGACTGTAGGTGGAGGTAAAGAGGTATGTGACTGAAGGTGGAGGTAAAGAGGTATGGGACTGTAGGTGGAGGTAAAGAGGTATGTGACTGAAGGTGGAGGTAAAGAGGTATGTGACTGTAGGTGGAGGTAAAGAGGTATGTGACTGTAGGTGGAGGTATAGAGGTATGTGACTGTAGGTGGAGGTAAAGAGGTATGTGAATGTAGGTGGAGGTAAAGAGGTATGTGACTGTAGGTGGAGGTAAAGATGGTATGTGACTGTAGGTGGAGGTAAAGAGGTATGTGACTGTAGGTGGAGGTAAAGAGGTATGTGACTGTAGGTGGAGGTAAAGAGGTATGTGACTGTAGGTGGAGGTAAAGAGGTATGGGACTGTAGGTGGAGGAAAAGAGGTATGTGACTGTAGGTGGAGGTAAAGAGGTATGTGACTGTAGGTGTAGGTTAAGAGGTATGTGACTGTAGGTGGAGGTAAAGAGGTATGTGACTGTAGGTGGAGGTAAAGAGGTATGGGACTGCAGGTGGAGGTAAAGAGGTATGTGACTGTAGGTGGAGGTAAAGAGGTATGTGACTGTAGGTGAAGGTAAAGAGGTATGTGACTGTAGGTGGAGGTAAAGAGGTATGTGACTGTAGGTGGAGGTAAAGAGGTATGTGACTGTAGGTGGAGGTAAAGAGGTATGTGACTGTAGGTGGAGGTAAAGAGGTATGTGACTGTAGGTGGAGATAAAGAGGTATGTGACTGTAGGTGGAGGTAAAGAGGTATTTGACTGTAGGTGGAGGTAAAGAGGTATGTGACTGTAGGTGGAGGTATAGAGGTATGTGACTGTAGGTGGAGGTAAAGATGTATGTGACTGTAGGTGGAGGTAAAGAGGTATGTGACTGTAGGTGGAGCTAAAGAGGTATGGGACTGTAGGTGGAGGTAAAGAGGTATGGGACTGTAGGTGGAGGTAAAGAGGTATGGGACTGTAGGTGGAGGTAAAGAGGTATGTGACAGTAGGTGGAGGTAAAGAGGTATGTGACTGCAGGTGGAGGTAAAGAGGTATGTGACTGTAGGTGGAGGTAAAGAGGTATGGGACTGTAGGTGGAGGTAAAGAGGTATGTGACTGTAGGTGGAGGTAAAGAGGTATGTGACTGTAGGTGGAGGTAAAGAGGTATGTGACTGTAGGTGGAGGTAAAGAGGTATGTGACTGGAGGTAAAGAGGTATGTGACTGTAGGTGGAGGTAAAGAGGTATGTGACTGTAGGTGGAGGTAAAGAGGTATGTGACTGTAGGTGGAGGTAAAGAGGTATGTGACTGTAGGTGGAGGTAAAGAGGTATGTGACTGTAGTTGGAGGTAAAGAGGTATGTGACTGTAGGTGGAGGTAAAGAGGTATGTGACTGTAGGTGGAGGTAAAGAGGTATGTGACTGTAGGTGGAGGTAAAGAGGTATGTGACTGTAGGTGGAGGTAAAGAGGTATGGGACTGTAGGTGGAGGTAAAGAGGTATGGGACTGTAGGTGGAGGAAAAGAGGTATGTGACTGTAGGTGGAGGTAAAGAGGTATGTGACTGTAGGTGGAGGTAAAGAGGTATGGGACTGTAGGTGGAGGTAAAGAGGTATGTGACTGCAGGTGGAGGTAAAGAGGTATGGGACTGCAGGTGGAGGTAAAGAGGTATGTGACTGTAGGTGGAGGTAAAGAGGTATGTGACTGTAGGTGAAGGTAAAGAGGTATGTGACTGTAGGTGGAGGTAAAGAGGTATGTGACTGTAGGTGGAGGTAAAGAGGTATGTGACTGTAGGTGGAGTTAAAGAGGTATGTGACTGTAGGTGGAGGTAAAGAGGTATGTGACTGTAGGTGGAGGTAAAGAGGTATGTGACTGTAGGTGGAGGTAAAGAGGTATGTGACTGTAGGTGGAGGTATAGAGGTATGTGACTGTAGGTGGAGGTAAAGAGGTATGTGACTGTAGGTGGAGGTAAAGAGGTATGTGACTGTAGGTGGAGGTAAAGAGGTATGTGACTGTAGGTGGAGGTAAAGAGGTATGGGACTGTAGGTGGAGGAAAAGAGGTATGTGACTGTAGGTGGAGGTTAAGAGGTATGTGACTGTAGGTGGAGGTAAAGAGGTATGTGACTGTAGGTGGAGGTAAAGAGGTATGTGACTGTAGGTGAAGGTAAAGAGGTATGTGACTGTAGGTGAAGGTAAAGAGGTATGTGACTGTAGGTGGAGGTAAAGAGGTATGTGACTGCAGGTGGAGGTAAAGAGGTATGTGACTGTAGGTGGAGGTAAAGAGGTATGGGACTGTAGGTGGAGGTAAAGAGGTATGTGACTGCAGGTGGAGGTAAAGAGGTATGTCACTGTAGGTGGAGGTAAAGAGGTATGGGACTGTAGGTGGAGGTAAAGAGGTATGTGACTGCAGGTGGAGGTAAAGAGGTATGTGACTGGTGGTGGAGGTAAAGAGGTATGTTACTGCAGGTGGAGGTAAAGAGGTATGTGACTGTAGGTGGAGGTAAAGAGGTATGTGACTGAAGGTGGAGGTAAAGAGGTATGTGACTGCAGGTGGAGGTAAAGAGGTATGTGACTGTAGGTGGAGGTAAAGAGGTATGGGACTGTAGGTGGAGGTAAAGAGGTATGTGACTGCAGGTGGAGGTAAAGAGGTATGTCACTGTAGGTGGAGGTAAAGAGGTATGGGACTGTAGGTGGAGGTAAAGAGGTATGTGACTGCAGGTGGAGGTAAAGAGGTATGTGACTGGTGGTGGAGGTAAAGAGGTATGTTACTGCAGGTGGAGGTAAAGAGGTATGTGACTGTAGGTGGAGGTAAAGAGGTATGTGACTGAAGGTGGAGGTAAAGAGGTATGGGACTGTAGGTGGAGGTAAAGAGGTATGTGACTGAAGGTGGAGGTAAAGAGGTATGTGACTGTAGGTGGAGGTAAAGAGGTATGTGACTGTAGGTGGAGGTATAGAGGTATGTGACTGTAGGTGGAGGTAAAGAGGTATGTGACTGTAGGTGGAGGTAAAGAGGTATGTGACTGTAGGTGGAGGTAAAGATGGTATGTGACTGTAGGTGGAGGTAAAGAGGTATGGGACTGTAGGTGGAGGAAAAGAGGTATGGGACTGTAGGTGGAGGTAAAGAGGTATGTGACTGTAGGTGGAGGTAAAGAGGTATGGGACTGTAGGTGGAGGTAAAGAGGTATGTGACTGCAGGTGGAGGTAAAGAGGTATGGGACTGCAGGTGGAGGTAAAGAGGTATGTGACTGTAGGTGGAGGTAAAGAGGTATGTGACTGTAGGTGAAGGTAAAGAGGTATGTGACTGTAGGTGGAGGTAAAGAGGTATGTGACTGTAGGTGGAGGTAAAGAGGTATGTGACTGTAGGTGGAGTTAAAGAGGTATGTGACTGTAGGTGGAGGTAAAGAGGTATGTGACTGTAGGTGGAGGTAAAGAGGTATGTGACTGTAGGTGGAGGTAAAGAGGTATGTGACTGTAGGTGGAGGTATAGAGGTATGTGACTGTAGGTGGAGGTAAAGAGGTATGTGACTGTAGGTGGAGGTAAAGAGGTATGTGACTGTAGGTGGAGGTAAAGAGGTATGTGACTGTAGGTGGAGGTAAAGAGGTATGGGACTGTAGGTGGAGGAAAAGAGGTATGTGACTGTAGGTGGAGGTAAAGAGGTATGTGACTGTAGGTGTAGGTTAAGAGGTATGTGACTGTAGGTGGAGGTAAAGAGGTATGTGACTGTAGGTGGAGGTAAAGAGGTATGTGACTGTAGGTGAAGGTAAAGAGGTATGTGACTGTAGGTGGAGGTAAAGAGGTATGTGACTGTAGGTGGAGGTAAAGAGGTATGTGACTGTAGGTGAAGGTAAAGAGGTATGTGACTGTAGGTGGAGGTAAAGAGGTATGTGACTGTAGGTGGAGGTAAAGAGGTATGTGACTGTAGGTGGAGGTAAAGAGGTATGTGACTGTAGTTGGAGGTAAAGAGGTATGTGACTGTAGTTGGAGGTAAAGAGGTATGTGACTGTAGTTGGAGGTAAAGAGGTATGTGACTGTAGGTGGAGGTAAAGAGGTATGTGACTGTAGGTGTAGGTTAAGAGGTATGTGACTGTAGGTGGAGGTAAAGAGGTATGTGACTGTAGGTGGAGGTAAAGAGGTATGTGACTGTAGGTGAAGGTAAAGAGGTATGTGACTGTAGGTGGAGGTAAAGAGGTATGTGACTGTAGGTGGAGGTTAAGAGGTATGTGACTGTAGGTGGAAGTAAAGAGGTATGTGACTGTAGGTGGAGGTAAAGAGGTATGTGACTGTAGGTGGAGGTAAAGAGGTATGTGACTGTAGGTGGAGGTAAAGAGGTATGGGACTGTAGGTGGAGGTAAAGAGGTATGGACTGTAGGTGGAGGTAAAGAGGTATGGGACTGTAGGTGGAGGTAAAGAGGTATGTGACTGCAGGTGGAGGTAAGGAGGTATGTGACTGTAGGTGGAGGTAACGAGGTATGTGACTGTAGGTGGAGGTAACGAGGTATGTGACTGTAGGTGGAGGTAAAGAGGTATGTGACTGTAGGTGGAGGTAAAGAGGTATGTGACTGTAGGTGGAGGTAAAGAGGTATGTGAATGTAGGTGGAGGTAAAGAGGTATGTGACTGTAGGTGGAGGTAAAGAGGTATTGGACTGTAGGTGGAGGTAAAGAGGTATGGGACTGTAGGTGGAGGTAAAGAGGTATGGGACTGTAGGTGGAGGTAAAGAGGTATGGGACTGTAGGTGGAGGTAAAGAGGTATGGGACTGTAGGTGGAGGTAAAGAGGTATGGGACTGTAGGTGGAGGTAAAGAGGTATGGGACTGTAGGTGGAGGTAAAGAGGTATGGGACTGTAGGTGGAGGTAAAGAGGTATGTGACTGTAGGTGGAGGTAAAGAGGTATGTGACTGTAGGTGGAGGTAAAGAGGTATGTGACTGTAGGTGGAGGTAAAGAGGTATGTGACTGTAGGTGGAGGTAAAGAGGTATGGGACTGTAGGTGGAGGTAAAGAGGTATGTGACTGCAGGTGGAGGTAAAGAGGTATGTGACTGTAGGTGGAGGTAAAGAGGTATGTGACTGTAGGTGGAGGTAAAGAGGTATGTGACTGTAGGTGGAGGTAAAGAGGTATGTGACTGTAGGTGGAGGTAAAGAGGTATGTGACTGCAGGTGGAGGTAAAGAGGTATGTGACTGCAGGTGGAGGTAAAGAGGTATGGGACTGTAGGTGGAGGTAAAGAGGTATGTGACTGCAGGTGGAGGTAAAGAGGTATGTGACTGTAGGTGGAGGTAAAGAGGTATGTGACTGCAGGTGGAGGTAAAGAGGTATGTGACTGTAGGTGGAGGTAAAGAGGTATGTGACTGTAGGTGGAGGTAAAGAGGTATGTGACTGCAGGTGGAGGTAAAGAGGTATGTCACTGTAGGTGGAGGTAAAGAGGTATGGGACTGTAGGTGGAGGTAAAGAGGTATGTGACTGCAGGTGGAGGTAAAGAGGTATGTGACTGCAGGTGGAGGTAAAGAGGTATGTGACTGTAGGTGGAGGTAAAGAGGTATGTTACTGCAGGTGGAGGTAAAGAGGTATGTTACTGCAGGTGGAGGTAAAGAGGTATGTGACTGTAGGTGGAGGTAAAGAGGTATGTGACTGAAGGTGGAGGTAAAGAGGTATGGGACTGTAGGTGGAGGTAAAGAGGTATGTGACTGAAGGTGGAGGTAAAGAGGTATGTGACTGTAGGTGGAGGTAAAGAGGTATGTGACTGTAGGTGTAGGTTAAGAGGTATGTGACTGTAGGTGGAGGTAAAGAGGTATGTGACTGTAGGTGGAGGTAAAGAGGTATGGGACTGCAGGTGGAGGTAAAGAGGTATGGGACTGTAGGTGGAGGTAAAGAGGTATGTGAATGTAGGTGGAGGTAAAGAGGTATGTGACTGTAGGTGGAGGTAAAGAAGTATGTGACTGTAGGTGGAGGTAAAGAGGTATGTGACTGTAGGTGGAGGTAAAGAGGTATGTGACTGTAGGTGGAGGTAAAGAGGTATGTGACTGTAGGTGGAGGTAAAGAGGTATGTGACTGTAGGTGGAGGTAAAGAGGTATGTGACTGTAGGTGGAGGTAAAGAGGTATGGGACTGTAGGTGGAGGTAAAGAGGTATGGGACTGTAGGTGGAGGTAAAGAGGTATGTGACTGTAGGTGGAGGTAAAGAGGTATGGGACTGTAGGTGGAGGTAAAGAGGTATGTGACTGCAGGTGGAGGTAAAGAGGTATGGGACTGTAGGTGGAGGTAAAGAGGTATGTGACTGTAGGTGGAGGTAAAGAGGTATGGGACTGTAGGTGGAGGTAAAGAGGTATGTGACTGTAGGTGGAGGTAAAGAGGTATGGGACTGCAGGTGGAGGTAAAGAGGTATGGACTGTAGGTGGAGGTAAAGAGGTATGGGACTGTAGGTGGAGGTAAAGAGGTATGTGACTGCAGGTGGAGGTAAAGAGGTATGTGACTGTAGGTGGAGGTAACGAGGTATGTGACTGTAGGTGGAGGTAAAGAGGTATGTGACTGTAGGTGGAGGTAAAGAGGTATGGACTGTAGGTGGAGGTAAAGAGGTATGGGACTGTAGGTGGAGGTAAAGAGGTATGGGACTGTAGGTGGAGGTAAAGAGGTATGGGACTGTAGGTGGAGGTAAAGAGGTATGTGACTGTAGGTGGAGGTAAAGAGGTATGTGACTGTAGGTGGAGGTAAAGAGGTATGTGACTGTAGGTGGAGGTAAAGAGGTATGTGACTGTAGGTGGAGGTAAAGAGGTATGGGACTGTAGGTGGAGGTAAAGAGGTATGGGACTGTAGGTGGAGGTAAAGAGGTATGTGACTGTAGGTGGAGGTAAAGAGGTATGTGACTGTAGGTGGAGGTAAAGAGGTATGTGACTGTAGGTGGAGGTAAAGAGGTATGTGACTGTAGGTGGAGGTAAAGAGGTATGGGACTGTAGGTGGAGGTAAAGAGGTATGGGACTGTAGGTGGAGGTAAAGAGGTATGGGACTGTAGGTGGAGGTAAAGAGGTATGTGACTGTAGGTGGAGGTAAAGAGGTATGGGACTGTAGGTGGAGGTAAAGAGGTATGTGACTGCAGGTGGAGGTAAAGAGGTATGTGACTGTAGGTGGAGGTAAAGAGGTATGGGACTGTAGGTGGAGGTAAAGAGGTATGTGACTGTAGGTGGAGGTAAAGAGGTATGGGACTGTAGGTGGAGGTAAAGAGGTATGTGACTGCAGGTGGAGGTAAAGAGGTATGGGACTGTAGGTGGAGGTAAAGAGGTATGGGACTGTAGGTGGAGGTAAAGAGGTATGTGACTGCAGGTGGAGGTAAAGAGGTATGTGACTGTAGGTGGAGGTAAAGAGGTATGTGACTGCAGGTGGAGGTAAAGAGGTATGTGACTGTAGGTGGAGGTAAAGAGGTATGGGACTGTAGGTGGAGGTAAAGAGGTATGTGACTGCAGGTGGAGGTAAAGAGGTATGTGACTGTAGGTGGAGGTAAAGAGGTATGGGACTGTAGGTGGAGGTAAAGAGGTATGTGACTGCAGGTGGAGGTAAAGAGGTATGTGACTCTAGGTGGAGGTAAAGAGGTATGTGACTGCAGGTGGAGGTAAAGAGGTATGTGACTGTAGGTGGAGGTAAAGAGGTATGTGACTGCAGGTGGAGGTAAAGAGGTATGTGACTGTTAGCAGTCACTCTGGTTGTAATTCCAAGATGGCAGCAGTGTATGTTCAAAGTTTCAGACGGATAACTTGAAGTATGAGCCAACTACATGACATTTAGTGTGAAGTCACCCACGTACATTTGGGCAAATCGTGAAGGAGACATTTACTTTCATATTACATTTTTTGCAAGAATATCGTCAAATCTGTATACTTGGACTTTGATTGAGCTTTTCCAGTATTAGTAGCTATATTATAAGTTCAACATTCGCAAAACAACCAGTTTTCATAACTTCATAACTGAATATTCTTATAATTTTTGTCCAAAAGGACAAGGCATGCTGTCGCACAAGGTTAGACAGGGTTTCCAGGTACTCCCGTAAAGACCAGCTCATTGGCTATCTAGCTAGTTTGACCCCGATTGGTGCTCATTTGACAAAGTTAGAGTCGATCAAGTGAAGACCGCCCGCGTCATCGGCGTGCCATGAAGGCGTCGCTCTCTGACTAAATTTGGTGTCCTATAGGATATACTAGTGAAGTCTGGTTGCATTCTAGGATCTCTGAGGAATACATACGAACGTGATTTGACTGGTTGAAACAACGTTTACGGTTAGATTTTCACAGATTCCTTTCTTTGCAAATTGAACGAGTGGAAATACAAAATCGATCGTGCATGCTATATGGACCTTTTTAGGATATGAAAAAGGATTTTAATCTAACAAAACGACACTTCATGTTATCTCTGGGACCCTTTGGATGATAAATCAGAGCAAGATTTCAGAATGTAACATTTCACCTTCAGAGGAGAATTTATCAAACCTATCGCGGTGAAAAAAGTGTTTTGTTGTTAGGAGCTCTCCTCAAACAACAGCATGGCATTTTTTCGCAGTAATAGCTACTGTAAATTGGACGGTTAAATTAACAACAATGTAAGCTTTCAGCTGATATAAGACACTTATATGATACGACAACCACTGTGATTATTATTATCTGACCCTGCTGGTCATTTATGAACATTTGAACATCTTGGCCATGTTCTGTTATAATCTCCACCCGGCACAGCCAGAAGAGGACTGGCCACCACTCATAGCCTGGTTCCTCTCTAGGTTTCTTCCTAGGTTTTGGCCTTTCTAGGGAGTTTTTCCTAGCCACCGTGCTTCTACACCTGCATTGCTTGCTGTTTGGGGTTTTAGGCTGGGTTTCTGTACAGCACTTTGAGATATCAGCTGATGTACGAAGGGCTATATAAATAAATTTGATTTGATTTAAAAAAATACATTTGATTTGATTTGATATGTACCGACATTTGTTGTTTCTCTAAAATCTGCGATCGTGACACAAGGCTCTGCGTGACACAAGGCTCTGCGTGACACAAGGCTCTGCGTGACACAAGGCTCTGCGTGACACAAGGCTCTGCGTGACACAAGGCTCTGCGTGACACAAGGCTCTGCGTGACACAAGGCTCTGCGTGACACAAGGCTCTGCGTGACACAAGGTGCTGCGTGACACAAGGCTCTGCGTGACACAAGGCTCTGCGTGACACAAGGCTCTGCGTGACACAAGGCTCTGCGTGACACAAGGCTCTGCGTGACACAAGGCTCTGCGTGATTTACAACTGTCCCGTTGACAGGACGCCGATCCCTGAATGCCTCCTGGCACTCCGGTGTCCACCGGAAATGAGCATGCTTCTCTGTAAGCTCATGAAGGGGTTTGGCTACAGCAACGAAATACAAATCTATTAAGCTGGGGCCATTCATGGACTTTCCGAATTTTTCTGGGAATCTGTGGCGATGATGTTTGGAAACGATGTGTCCAATGTAGGTTACTTGTCAGCAGAAGAGACAGCACTTGGAGGGTTTCAATTTCAGGTTGGCTTGGCGTAGCCGATCGAACACAGGAGATGAAACATGTCATCTAGATATACTAGGCAGGTCTCCCATTGCATTCAGGTCAGGACGCGGTCCGTTAGACGTTGAGACGTCACCTGTGCCTTGCAGAGCCCAAAAGGCATCACATTCCTGTCAGAGGCCCTTCCTGCTGCAGAAAGCGGCCGCCTTAAAGGCCCTGGGAGTAAGGCCAAAGTGCTACATCATTTTGCCGTCGGGTATCTAGAGTGTCTTGGATACGAGCAAGTGGACATGCATCCTTAACAGTATGCTTATTTAGAGCCCTGTAGTCCACACATAGACGGTATGTCTGGTCCTTTTTGCCTACCATGACTATCGGTGAAACCCAGGTGCCGTGGCTTGGAGAGGCTGCTCTAGTTTCAAGACTTTGCTGCTCGGCATTGAGCTGCTTTTTAAATGTCATCTGCCGTGATTGCTGCTTCGCAGGCGGCCCAGGCGACACGCAGGCGGCCCAGGGGACACGCAGGCGGCCCAAGCGACACGCAGGCGGCCCAGGCGACACGCAGGCGGCCCAGGCGACACGCAGGCGGCCCAGGCGACACGCAGGCGGCCCAGGCGACACGCAGGCGGCCCAGGCGACACGCAGGCGGCCCAGGCGACACGCAGGCGGCCCAGGCGACACGCAGGCGGCCCAGGCGACACGCAGGCGGCCCAGGCAACACGCAGGCGGCCCAGGCAATGTCTGAATATCATGCTGTACAAGACTACTGCGACCAAGATCAGTACAAGTTACTGTGAGGTTCCTTCTGATTGGCTCGATAACACCATTACAAGTTACTGTGATATTCCTTCTAATTGGCTCGATAACGTCATTACAAGTTACTGTGATATTCCTTCTGATTGGCTCGATAACATCATTACAAGTTACTGTGATATTCCTTCTGATTGGCTCGATAACGTCATTACAAGTTACTATGAGATTCCTTCTGATTGGCTCGATAACGTTATGGAAAAAGGGTATATTTTATAGATAACTCTTGCTGTGTAAAAAAAATGTTGGACTAGTTTTCAGGCCTTTTGTGTGGGTTTTGAGTGGTCATTGGGCCAGAGATTTTAGCTTGACCTGGCAACCCTGACACACACACCCCTCCGGTCCTCCCCACCATCCACTCAGCAACAGCCTGCCTCACTGCCTGACAGTCAGCAGCAGGTCACAGTTAAATTGATATTTTTCAAGATAAATGCCATGGCGGCTGCGGTGCATTTTAGAAATAGCCCAAAAACCCACAACCCACCACCAATACATCTTCACCCGCAACATCGTTTTCAAAGTAGCCTAATTTGGCAGGAAAACTGCAAACATGGCAAAAATGTTAACAGCAATTATATCGCTTCTTTCACTGTTTTGATCAGAACATAGATGACAATTCCTGCTTCGGATATTCTGCCGTCCAAGATAATTTATACCAAGATAACTTAAACCGGAACTGTGGCAGGTGCAGACAAATATGAGCGTCTCTCCAGTTGGTAACTCTTTCAGGGAAATCCAACCCTTTGCTGCGGCCGACTTTAACAATGTCCCATTCAGCTAATCACGTCCATTGTTACCGTTCGGAAGAGCAACAGGATACTATGTTATCAACACATAGTTAAGCAAAATAAATTAAACAATAAATGAAACTGTGCTCTAATTCCCACCTTTCAATGAAAACACATTATTATTAGATCAGATAGATGTGTTGTAAATGATACCAAATAATGACATTAACAAATACAATGTGAGAGTAGGGGGACTCCCCTGGCGTGTCGTGAACCCAGGAGTAGGGTGACTCCCCTGGCGGGTAGTGAACCCAGGAGTAGGGTGACTCCCCTGGCGGGTCGTGAACCCAGGAGTAGGGGGACTCCCCTGGCGGGTCGTGAACCCAGGAGTAGGGTGACTCCCCTGGCGGGTAGTGAACCTAGGAGTAGGGTGACTCCCCTGGCGGGTTGTGAACCCAGGAGTAGGGTGACTCCCCTGGCGGGTTGTGAACCCAGGAGTAGGGGGACTCCCCTGGCGGGTCGTGAACCCAGGAGTAGGGGGACTCCCCTGGCGGGTCGTGAACCCAGGAGTAGGGTGTCTCCCCTGGCGGGTCGTGAACCCAGGAGTAGGGTGACTCCCCTGGCGGGTCGTGAACCCAGGAGTAGGGTGACTCCCCTAGCGGGTCGTGAACCCAGGAGTAGGGTGACTCCCCTGGCGGGTCGCGTACCCAGGAGTAGGGTGACTCCCCTAGCGGGTCGTGAACCCAGGAGTAGGGTGACTCCCCTAGCGGGTAGCGAACCCAGGAGTAGGGTGACTCCCCTGGCGGGCCATGAACCCAGGAGTAGGGTGACTCCCCTGGCGGGTCGTGAACCCAGGAGTAGGGTGACTCCCCTAGCGGGTAGCAAACCCAGGAGTAGGGTGACTCCCCTAGCGGGTCGCGAACCCAGGAGTAGGGTGACTCCCCTGGCGGGTCTTGAACCCAGGAGTAGGGGGACTCCCCTAGCGGGTAGCAAACCCAGGAGTAGGGTGACTCCCCTAGCGGGTCGCGAACCCAGGAGTAGGGTGACTCCCCTGGCGGGTCGCGTACCCAGGAGTAGGGTGACTCCCCTGGCGGGTCGTGACCCAGGAGTAGGGTGACTCCCCTGGCGGGTCGCGTACCCAGGAGTAGG
This sequence comes from Salvelinus alpinus, assembly GCF_045679555.1. Classification (NCBI taxonomy): domain Eukaryota; kingdom Metazoa; phylum Chordata; class Actinopteri; order Salmoniformes; family Salmonidae; genus Salvelinus; species Salvelinus alpinus. Next base: position 85,146,604 of record NC_092095.1, on the reverse strand, counting down.
GTGACTCCCCTGGCGGGTCGTGAACCCAGGAGTAGGGTGACTCCCCTGGCGGGTCGTGAACCCAGCAGTAGGGTTAATATGCCCCACCAACATTAGACAACTATACAAAAAAACTGTTGAAATAAAAATTGTTGAAATAAGTTAATCAATCAATGATGAGAGAGAATAGTTAAGTCCACTGATAACTGACACAGACATGGTGTAGTAGCAGCAAGATCTGAATGCTGTGAACCAAGAGGCTCCGAGTTCAAATCCCGGTGAGGACATGTTGAATTATAATTACTGTATAAATGAACACGCAGAATGCATTTCAAAGTGTGTCGAATATGTCAGTTTAAAACGCAATGTTAAAATCACTGTGTTTCGGAGTATCCCTAACCTAAGAGCTGTGAATGGACCCGTGGTTCACCAATCAGGGCCTTGATGGGCTTGGCATCAGTAACGAGGCATGCTGCGTAATGAAATACACAGACATGTTCTTGGAACGGTCCCATGAAATGGGTCTACACCACAAATACCTTGTTCTGAGAACACAGCACCAGGTTCCGTGTATTTTTGATGTGACGTAGATGGAATATTCTCCTTGCCCGGAATGTCCGGCACCGGAATGTTCTTGAAAAGAACTGGAATGTTCTTGAAAAGAACCGTAATGTTCTTGAAAAGAACCGGTATGTTCTTGAAAAGAACCGGTATGTTCTTGAAAAGAACCGGAATGTTCTTGAAAAGAACCGGAATGTTCTTGAAAAGTTCTCATGAAACGTTTCTAGAACCGTTAATGTTGTATATTCTTGACATTAATGGAATGCTCTCCTAACTTTAACACCAAAACTTAATAAAAACGGTTCTTAGAAGGTTTTTTGTTAACATAAATAGAATGTTCCTCTAACTAATGGGAAACTGGACCCTCAAACATTAGAGGGATCTACCGGTAACATTATGAAAACGTTCTCTGTCCATAGAATTGTTAGCTGGGTAGCTGCTCCGCTCTGCCCTGTTGCAACATCATTTATGGGCTTGTTGATTAAAATCTATTCATTATTATTTCAATCATTGGCTGAGCCAAGAGATAGTGACTTATATGACGTTCAGGGCTGGGGTTTGGTGATGTATAGGGTTACAGAGGGTATGAGAGGATATGTGGCGTTGGGACTGAAAGCTGGCAGCTTAGTCTAACGAAACGTCTCTCTGTCCCATGTAAAATAACTTACCCCCCCCCCCTCCAACGCAACACATGGGGGGGCTTGTTTGTGTTCTGTGTGTCTCATTCAATGAGACGGGGAAGGCGATAAACACCATGGGTCATCTGTGAGTGACTGTTTATCATCATCATATATCTGTATGATCTAGTGGTTCTCATCTGCTGGATTTAATATACACAATGTGTGCTGTGAGAGAGGGCACTTTTTGAATGCTGTTGACATGAGTTAGATTGATGTAGAAAGTCCTGTGTTATTGTTGTTAACCTGGCAGAGAGTCTTAATGCAGTGCTCTTTGAACTTCAACCAAGATAATATTAGGAGAAGCGTGTTGGTTTATTGCTAATTCGCTGAGGCACGTTTTATCTGCCAAGTTATCAGCTGTAAACACGTCACTCAACAAGTATCATCAGTTGGTCTGCTTTCATTCTACTGAATAGTGAAGTCAGGGGTTATATACTGTACTAGTCTATCTCTGGTTAAATAGTGAAGTCAGGGGTTATATACTGTACTGTACTAGTCTATCTCTGGTTAAATAGTGAAGTCAGGGGTTATATACTGTACTGTACTAGTCTATCTCTGGTTAAATAGTGAAGTCAGGGGTTATATACTGTACTGTACTAGTCTATCTCTGGTTAAATAGTGAAGTCAGGGGTTATATACTGTACTAGTCTATCTCTGGTTAAATAGTGAAGCCAGGGGTTATATACTGTACTAGTCTATCTCTGGTTAAATAGTGAAGTCAGGGGTTATATACTGTACTAGTCTATCTCTGGTTAAATAGTGAAGTCAGGGGTTATATACTGTACTGTACTAGTCTATCTCTGGTTAAATAGTGAAGTCAGGGGTTATATACTGTACTAGTCTATCTCTGGTTAACTAGTGAAGTCAGGGGTTATATACTGTACTAGTCTATCTCTGGTTAAATAGTGAAGCCAGGGGTTATATACTGTACTGTACTAGTCTATCTCTGGTTAAATAGTGAAGTCAGGGGTTATATACTGTACTAGTCTATCTCTGGTTAAATAGTGAAGTCAGGGGTTATATACTGTACTAGTCTATCTCTGGTTAAATAGTGAAGTCAGGGGTTATATACTGTACTAGTCTATCTCTGGTTAAATAGTGAAGTCAGGGGTTATATACTGTACTAGTCTATCTCTGGTTAAATAGTGAAGTCAGGGGTTATATACTGTACTAGTCTATCTCTGGTTAAATAGTGAAGCCAGGGGTTATATACTGTACTAGTCTATCTCTGGTTAAATAGTGAAGTCAGGGGTTATACTGTACTGTACTAGTCTATCTCTGGTTAAATAGTGAAGTCAGGGGTTATACTGTACTGTACTAGTCTATCTCTGGTTAAATAGTGAAGTCAGGGGTTATATACTGTACTGTACTAGTCTATCTCTGGTTAAATAGTGAAGTCAGGGGTTATATACTGTACTGTACTAGTCTATCTCTGGTTAAATAGTGAAGTCAGGGGTTATATACTGTACTAGTCTATCTCTGGTTAAATAGTGAAGTCAGGGGTTATATACTGTACTAGTCTATCTCTGGTTAAATAGTGAAGTCAGGGGTTATATACTGTACTAGTCTATCTCTGGTTAAATAGTGAAGCCAGGGGTTATATACTGTACTGTACTAGTCTATCTCTGGTTAAATAGTGAAGTCAGGGGTTATATACTGTACTGTACTAGTCTATCTCTGGTTAAATAGTGAAGCCAGGGGTTATATACTGTACTGTACTATTCTATCTCTGGTTAAATAGTGAAGTCAGGGGTTATATATTGTACTGTACTAGTCTATCTCTGGTTAAAGAGTGAAGTCAGGGGTTATATACTGTACTAGTCTATCTCTGGTTAACTAGTGAAGTCAGGGGTTATATACTGTACTGTACTAGTCTTTCTCTGGTTAAATAGTGAAGTCAGGGGTTATATACTGTACTAGTCTATCTCTGGTTAAATAGTGAAGTCAGGGGTTATATACTGTACTGTACTAGTCTATCTCTGGTTAAATAGTGAAGTCAGGGGTTATACTGTACTGTACTAGTCTATCTCTGGTTAAATAGTGAAGTCAGGGGTTATATACTGTACTAGTCTATCTCTGGTTAAATAGTGAAGTCAGGGGTTATACTGTACTGTACTAGTCTATCTCTGGTTAAATAGTGAAGTCAGGGGTTATATACTGTACTGTACTAGTCTATCTCTGGTTAAATAGTGAAGTCAGGGGTTATATACTGTACTGTACTAGTCTATCTCTGGTTAAATAGTGAAGTCAGGGGTTATATACTGTACTAGTCTATCTCTGGTTAAATAGTGAAGCCAGGGGTTATATACTGTACTAGTCTATCTCTGGTTAAATAGTGAAGTCAGGGGTTATACTGTACTGTACTAGTCTATCTCTGGTTAAATAGTGAAGTCAGGGGTTATATACTGTACTAGTCTATCTCTGGTTAAATAGTGAAGTCAGGGGTTATATACTGTACTGTACTAGTCTATCTCTGGTTAACTAGTGAAGTCAGGGGTTATATACTGTACTGTACTAGTCTATCTCTGGTTAAATAGTGAAGTCAGGGGTTATATACTGTACTAGTCTATCTCTGGTTAAATAGTGAAGTCAGGGGTTATATACTGTACTGTACTAGTCTATCTCTGGTTAAATAGTGAAGTCAGGGGTTATATACTGTACTAGTCTATCTCTGGTTAAATAGTGAAGTCAGGGGTTATATACTGTACTAGTCTATCTCTGGTTAAATAGTGAAGTCAGGGGTTATATACTGTACTGTACTAGTCTATATCTGGTTAATTAGTGAAGTCAGGGGTTATATACTGTACTAGTCTAGTCTATTTCTGGTTAAATAGTGAAGCCAGGGGTTATATACTGTACTGTACTAGTCTATATCTGGTTAAATAGTGAAGTCAGGGGTTATATACTGTACTACTCTACCTCTGGTTAACTAGTGAAGCCAGGGGTTATATACTGTACTAGTCTATCTCTGGTTAAATAGTGAAGTCAGGGGTTATATACTGTACTAGTCTATCTCTGGTTAAATAGTGAAGTCAGGGGTTATATACTGTACTAGTCTATCTCTGGTTAACTAGTGAAGTCAGGGGCTATATACTGTACTAGTCTATCTCTGGTTAAATAGTGAAGCCAGGGGTTATATACTGTACTGTACTAGTCTATATCTGGTTAAATAGTGAAGTCAGGGGTTATATACTGTACTAGTCTATCTCTGGTTAAAAAGTGAAGTCAGGGGTTATATACTGTACTAGTCTATCTCTGGTTAAATAGTGAAGCCAGGGGTTATATACTGTACTAGTCTATCTCTGGTTAAATAGTGAAGTCAGGGGTTATATAATGTACTGTACTAGTCTATCTCTGGTTAAATAGTGAAGTCAGGGGTTATATACTGTACTAGTCTATCTCTGGTTAAATAGTGAAGTCAGGGGTTATATACTGTACTGTACTAGTCTATCTCTGGTTAAATAGTGAAGTCAGGGGCTATATACTGTACTAGTCTATCTCTGGTTAAATAGTGAAGTCAGGGGTTATATACTGTACTGTACTAGTCTATATCTGGTTAAATAGTGAAGTCAGGGGTTATATACTGTACTAGTCTATCTCTGGTTAAATAGTGAAGTCAGGGGTTATATACTGTACTGTACTAGTCTATATCTGGTTAAATAGTGAAGTCAGGGGTTATATACTGTACTAGTCTATCTCTGGTTAAATAGTGAAGTCAGGGGTTATATACTGTACTAGTCTATCTCTGGTTAAATAGTGAAGTCAGGGGTTATATACTGTACTAGTCTATCTCTGGTTAAATAGTGAAGTCAGGGGTTATATACTGTACTAGTCTATCTCTGGTTAAATAGTGAAGTCAGGGGTTATATACTGTACTGTACTAGTCTATCTCTGGTTAAATAGTGAAGTCAGGGGTTATATACTGTACTAGTCTATCTCTGGTTAAATAGTGAAGTCAGGGGTTATATACTGTACTGTACTAGTCTATATCTGGTTAAATAGTGAAGTCAGGGGTTATATACTGTACTAGTCTATCTCTGGTTAAATAGTGAAGTCAGGGGTTATATACTGTACTAGTCTATCTCTGGTTAAATAGTGAAGTCAGGGGTTATATACTGTACTGTACTAGTCTATCTCTGGTTAAATAGTGAAGTCAGGGGTTATATACTGTACTGTACTAGTCTATCTCTGGTTAAATAGTGAAGTCAGGGGTTATATACTGTACTGTACTAGTCTATCTCTGGTTAAATAGTGAAGTCAGGGGTTATATACTGTACTGTACTAGTCTATCTCTGGGTAAATAGTGAAGTCAGGGGTTATATACTGTACTGTACTAGTCTATCTCTGGTTAAATAGTGAAGTCAGGGGTTATATACTGTACTAGTCTATCTCTGGTTAAATAGTGAAGTCAGGGGTTATATACTGTACTAGTCTATCTCTGGTTAAATAGTGAAGTCAGGGGTTATACTGTACTGTACTAGTCTATCTCTGGTTAAATAGTGAAGTCAGGGGTTATATACTGTACTGTACTAGTCTATCTCTGGTTAAATAGTGAAGTCAGGGGTTATATACTGTACTAGTCTATCTCTGGTTAAATAGTGAAGCCAGGGGTTATATACTGTACTAGTCTATCTCTGGTTAAATAGTGAAGTCAGGGGTTATATACTGTACTAGTCTATCTCTGGTTAAATAGTGAAGTCAGGGGCTATATACTGTACTGTACTAGTCTATCTCTGGTTAAATAGTGAAGCCAGGGGTTATATACTGTACTAGTCTATCTCTGGTTAACTAGTGAAGCCAGGGGTTATATACTGTACTAGTCTATCTCTGGTTAAATAGTGAAGTCAGGGGTTATATACTGTACTAGTCTATCTCTGGTTAAATAGTGAAGTCAGGGGTTATATACTGTACTAGTCTATCTCTGGTTAACTAGTGAAGTCAGGGGCTATATACTGTACTAGTCTATCTCTGGTTAAATAGTGAAGCCAGGGGTTATATACTGTACTGTACTAGTCTATATCTGGTTAAATAGTGAAGTCAGGGGTTATATACTGTACTAGTCTATCTCTGGTTAAATAGTGAAGTCAGGGGTTATATACTGTACTAGTCTATCTCTGGTTAAATAGTGAAGCCAGGGGTTATATACTGTACTAGTCTATCTCTGGTTAAATAGTGAAGTCAGGGGTTATATAATGTACTGTACTAGTCTATCTCTGGTTAAATAGTGAAGTCAGGGGTTATATACTGTACTAGTCTATCTCTGGTTAAATAGTGAAGTCAGGGGTTATATACTGTACTAGTCTATCTCTGGTTAAATAGTGAAGTCAGGGGTTATATACTGTACTGTACTAGTCTATCTCTGGTTAAATAGTGAAGTCAGGGGCTATATACTGTACTAGTCTATCTCTGGTTAAATAGTGAAGTCAGGGGTTATATACTGTACTGTACTAGTCTATCTCTGGTTAAATAGTGAAGTCAGGGGCTATATACTGTACTAGTCTATCTCTGGTTAAATAGTGAAGTCAGGGGTTATATACTGTACTAGTCTATCTCTGGTTAAATAGTGAAGTCAGGGGTTATATACTGTACTGTACTAGTCTATCTCTGGTTAAATAGTGAAGTCAGGGGTTATATACTGTACTAGTCTATCTCTGGTTAAATAGTGAAGTCAGGGGTTATATACTGTACTAGTCTATCTCTGGTTAAATAGTGAAGTCAGGGGCTATATACTGTACTAGTCTATCTCTGGTTAAATAGTGAAGCCAGGGGTTATATACTGTACTAGTCTATCTCTGGTTAAATAGTGAAGTCAGGGGTTATATACTGTACTGTACTAGTCTATCTCTGGTTAAATAGTGAAGTCAGGGGCTATATACTGTACTAGTCTATCTCTGGTTAAATAGTGAAGTCAGGGGTTATATACTGTACTGTACTAGTCTATATCTGGTTAAATAGTGAAGTCAGGGGTTATATACTGTACTAGTCTATCTCTGGTTAAATAGTGAAGTCAGGGGTTATATACTGTACTGTACTAGTCTATATCTGGTTAAATAGTGAAGTCAGGGGTTATATACTGTACTAGTCTATCTCTGGTTAAATAGTGAAGTCAGGGGTTATATACTGTACTAGTCTATCTCTGGTTAAATAGTGAAGTCAGGGGTTATATACTGTACTAGTCTATCTCTGGTTAAATAGTGAAGTCAGGGGTTATATACTGTACTAGTCTATCTCTGGTTAAATAGTGAAGTCAGGGGTTATATACTGTACTGTACTAGTCTATCTCTGGTTAAATAGTGAAGTCAGGGGTTATATACTGTACTAGTCTATCTCTGGTTAAATAGTGAAGTCAGGGGTTATATACTGTACTGTACTAGTCTATATCTGGTTAAATAGTGAAGTCAGGGGTTATATACTGTACTAGTCTATCTCTGGTTAAATAGTGAAGTCAGGGGTTATATACTGTACTAGTCTATCTCTGGTTAAATAGTGAAGTCAGGGGTTATATACTGTACTGTACTAGTCTATCTCTGGTTAAATAGTGAAGTCAGGGGTTATATACTGTACTGTACTAGTCTATCTCTGGTTAAATAGTGAAGTCAGGGGTTATATACTGTACTGTACTAGTCTATCTCTGGTTAAATAGTGAAGTCAGGGGTTATATACTGTACTGTACTAGTCTATCTCTGGGTAAATAGTGAAGTCAGGGGTTATATACTGTACTGTACTAGTCTCTCTCTGGTTAAATAGTGAAGTCAGGGGTTATATACTGTACTAGTCTATCTCTGGTTAAATAGTGAAGTCAGGGGTTATATACTGTACTAGTCTATCTCTGGTTAAATAGTGAAGTCAGGGGTTATACTGTACTGTACTAGTCTATCTCTGGTTAAATAGTGACGTCAGGGGTTATATACTGTACTGTACTAGTCTATCTCTGGTTAAATAGTGAAGTCAGGGGTTATATACTGTACTAGTCTATCTCTGGTTAAATAGTGAAGCCAGGGGTTATATACTGTACTAGTCTATCTCTGGTTAAATAGTGAAGTCAGGGGTTATATACTGTACTAGTCTATCTCTGGTTAAATAGTGAAGTCAGGGGCTATATACTGTACTGTACTAGTCTATCTCTGGTTAAATAGTGAAGCCAGGGGTTATATACTGTACTAGTCTATCTCTGGTTAACTAGTGAAGCCAGGGGTTATATACTGTACTAGTCTATCTCTGGTTAAATAGTGAAGTCAGGGGTTATATACTGTACTAGTCTATCTCTGGTTAAATAGTGAAGTCAGGGGTTATATACTGTACTAGTCTATCTCTGGTTAACTAGTGAAGTCAGGGGCTATATACTGTACTAGTCTATCTCTGGTTAAATAGTGAAGCCAGGGGTTATATACTGTACTGTACTAGTCTATATCTGGTTAAATAGTGAAGTCAGGGGTTATATACTGTACTAGTCTATCTCTGGTTAAATAGTGAAGTCAGGGGTTATATACTGTACTAGTCTATCTCTGGTTAAATAGTGAAGCCAGGGGTTATATACTGTACTAGTCTATCTCTGGTTAAATAGTGAAGTCAGGGGTTATATAATGTACTGTACTAGTCTATCTCTGGTTAAATAGTGAAGTCAGGGGTTATATACTGTACTAGTCTATCTCTGGTTAAATAGTGAAGTCAGGGGTTATATACTGTACTAGTCTATCTCTGGTTAAATAGTGAAGTCAGGGGTTATATACTGTACTGTACTAGTCTATCTCTGGTTAAATAGTGAAGTCAGGGGCTATATACTGTACTAGTCTATCTCTGGTTAAATAGTGAAGTCAGGGGTTATATACTGTACTGTACTAGTCTATCTCTGGTTAAATAGTGAAGTCAGGGGCTATATACTGTACTAGTCTATCTCTGGTTAAATAGTGAAGTCAGGGGTTATATACTGTACTAGTCTATCTCTGGTTAAATAGTGAAGTCAGGGGTTATATACTGTACTGTACTAGTCTATCTCTGGTTAAATAGTGAAGTCAGGGGTTATATACTGTACTAGTCTATCTCTGGTTAAATAGTGAAGTCAGGGGTTATATACTGTACTAGTCTATCTCTGGTTAAATAGTGAAGTCAGGGGCTATATACTGTACTAGTCTATCTCTGGTTAAATAGTGAAGCCAGGGGTTATATACTGTACTAGTCTATCTCTGGTTAAATAGTGAAGTCAGGGGTTATATACTGTACTGTACTAGTCTATCTCTGGTTAAATAGTGAAGTCAGGGGCTATATACTGTACTAGTCTATCTCTGGTTAAATAGTGAAGTCAGGGGTTATATACTGTACTGTACTAGTCTATATCTGGTTAAATAGTGAAGTCAGGGGTTATATACTGTACTAGTCTATCTCTGGTTAAATAGTGAAGTCAGGGGTTATATACTGTACTGTACTAGTCTATATCTGGTTAAATAGTGAAGTCAGGGGTTATATACTGTACTAGTCTATCTCTGGTTAAATAGTGAAGTCAGGGGTTATATACTGTACTAGTCTATCTCTGGTTAAATAGTGAAGTCAGGGGCTATATACTGTACTGTACTAGTCTATCTCTGGTTAAATAGTGAAGTCAGGGGTTATATACTGTACTGTACTAGTCTATCTCTGGTTAACGAGTGAAGCCAGGGGTTATATACTGTACTGTACTAGTCTATCTCTGGTTAAATAGTGAAGTCAGGGGTTATATACTGTACTAGTCTATCTCTGGTTAAATAGTGAAGTCAGGGGTTATATACTGTACTGTACTAGTCTATCTCTGGTTAAATAGTGAAGTCAGGGGTTATATACTGTACTGTACTAGTCTATCTCTGGTTAACTAGTGAAGTCAGGGGTTATATACTGTACTGTACTAGTCTATCTCTGGTTAAATAGTGAAGTCAGGGGTTATATACTGCACTAGTCTATCTCTGGTTAAATAGTGAAGTCAGGGGTTATATACTGTACTAGTCTATCTCTGGTTAAATAGTGAAGTCAGGGGTTATATACTGTACTGTACTAGTCTATCTCTGGTTAAATAGTGAAATCAGGGGTTATATACTGTACTGTACTAGTCTATCTCTGGTTAACTAGTGAAGCCAGGGGTTATATACTGTACTAGTCTATCTCTGGTTAAATAGTGAAGTCAGGGGTTATATACTGTACTGTACTAGTCTATCTCTGGTTAAATAGTGAAGTCAGGGGTTATATACTGTACTGTACTAGTCTATCTCTGGTTAAATAGTGAAGTCAGGGGTTATATACTGTACTGTACTAGTCTATCTCTGGTTAAATAGTGAAGTCAGGGGTTATATATTGTACTGTACTAGTCTATCTCTGGTTAAATAGTGAAGTCAGGGGTTATATACTGTACTGTACTAGTCTATCTCTGGTTAAATAGTGAAGCCAGGGGTTATATACTGTACTGTACTAGTCTATCTCTGGTTAAATAGTGAAGTCAGGGGTTATATACTGTACTAGTCTATCTCTGGTTAAATAGTGAAGCCAGGGGTTATATACTGTACTGTACTAGTCTATCTCTGGTTAAATAGTGAAGCCAGGGGTTATATACTGTACTGTACTAGTCTATCTCTGGTTAAATAGTGAAGCCAGGGGTTATATACTGTACTGTACTAGTCTATCTCTGGTTAAATAGTGAAGTCAGGGGTTATATACTGTACTGTACTAGTCTATCTCTGGTTAAATAGTGAAGCCAGGGGTTATATACTGTACTAGTCTATCTCTGGTTAAATAGTGAAGTCAGGGGTTATATACTGTACTGTACTAGTCTAGCTCTGGTTAAATAGTGAAGTCAGGGGTTATATATTGTACTAGTCTATCTCTGGTTAAATAGTGAAGTCAGGGGTTATATACTGTACTGTACTAGTCTATCTCTGGTTAAATAGTGAAGTCAGGGGTTATATACTGTACTAGTCTATCTCTGGTTAAATAGTGAAGTCAGGGGTTATATACTGTACTGTACTAGTCTATCTCTGGTTAAATAGTGAAGTCAGGGGTTATATACTGTACTGTACTAGTCTATCTCTGGTTAAATAGTGAAGTCAGGGGTTATATACTGTACTGTACTAGTCTATCTCTGGTTAAATAGTGAAGTCAGGGGTTATATACTGTACTGTACTAGTCTATCTCTGGTTAAATAGTGAAGTCAGGGGTTATATACTGTACTGTACTAGTCTATCTCTGGTTAAATAGTGAAGTCAGGGGTTATATACTGTACTAGTCTATCTCTGGTTAAATAGTGAAGTCAGGGGTTATATACTGTACTAGTCTATCTCTGGTTAAATAGTGAAGTCAGGGGTTATATACTGTACTGTACTAGTCTATCTCTGGTTAAATAGTGAAGTCAGGGGTTATATACTGTACTAGTCTATCTCTGGTTAAATAGTGAAGTCAGGGGTTATATACTGTACTGTACTAGTCTATCTCTGGTTAAATAGTGAAGTCAGGGGTTATATACTGTACTGTACTAGTCTATCTCTGGTTAAATAGTGAAGTCAGGGGTTATATACTGTACTGTACTAGTCTATCTCTGGTTAAATAGTGAAGTCAGGGGTTATATACTGTACTGTACTAGTCTATCTCTGGTTAAATAGTGAAGTCAGGGGTTATATACTGTACTGTACTAGTCTATCTCTGGTTAAATAGTGAAGTCAGGGGTTATATACTGTACTGTACTAGTCTATCTCTGGTTAAATAGTGAAGTCAGGGGTTATATACTGTACTGTACTAGTCTATCTTTGGTTAAATAGTGAAGTCAGGGGTTATATACTGTACTGTACTAGTCTATCTCTGGTTAAATAGTGAAGTCAGGGGTTATATACTGTACTGTACTAGTCTATCTCTGGTTAAATAGTGAAGTCAGGGGTTATATACTGTACTAGTCTATCTCTGGTTAAATAGTGAAGTCAGGGGTTATATACTGTACTGTACTAGTCTATCTCTGGTTAAATAGTGAAGTCAGGGGTTATATACTGTACTAGTCTATCTCTGGTTAAATAGTGAAGTCAGGGGTTATATACTGTACTGTACTAGTCTATCTCTGGTTAAATAGTGAAGTCAGGGGTTATATACTGTACTGTACTAGTCTATCTCTGGTTAAATAGTGAAGTCAGGGGTTATATATTGTACTGTACTAGTCTATCTCTGGTTAAATAGTGAAGTCAGGGGTTATATACTGTACTAGTCTATCTCTGGTTAAATAGTGAAGTCAGGGGTTATATACTGTACTGTACTAGTCTATCTCTGGTTAAATAGTGAAGTCAGGGGTTATATACTGTACTGTACTAGTCTATCTCTGGTTAAATAGTGAAGTCAGGGGTTATATACTGTACTGTACTAGTCTATCTCTGGTTAAATAGTGAAGTCAGGGGTTATATACTGTACTGTACTAGTCTATCTCTGGTTAAATAGTGAAGTCAGGGGTTATATACTGTACTGTACTATTCTATCTCTGGTTAAATAGTGAAGTCAGGGGTTATATACTGTACTGTACTAGTCTATCTCTGGTTAAATAGTGAAGTCAGGGGTTATATACTGTACTGTACTAGTCTATCTCTGGTTAAATAGTGAAGTCAGGGGTTATATACTGTACTGTACTAGTCTATCTCTGGTTAAATAGTGAAGTCAGGGGTTATATACTGTACTGTACTAGTCTATCTCTGGTTAAATAGTGAAGTCAGGGGTTATATACTGTACTGTACTAGTCTATCTCTGGTTAAATAGTGAAGTCAGGGGTTATATACTGTACTGTACTAGTCTATCTCTGGTTAAATAGTGAAGTCAGGGGTTATATACTGTACTGTACTAGTCTATCTCTGGTTAAATAGTGAAGTCAGGGGTTATATACTGTACTAGTCTATCTCTGGTTAAATAGTGAAGTCAGGGGTTATATACTGTACTGTACTAGTCTATCTCTGGTTAAATAGGGAAGTCAGGGGTTATATACTGTACTAGTCTATCTCTGGTTAAATAGTGAAGTCAGGGGTTATATACTGTACTGTACTAGTCTATCTCTGGTTAAATAGTGAAGTCAGGGGTTATATACTGTACTAGTCTATCTCTGGTTAAATAGTGAAGTCAGGGGTTATATACTGTACTAGTCTATCTCTGGTTAAATAGTGAAGTCAGGGGTTATATACTGTACTGTACTAGTCTATCTCTGGTTAAATAGTGAAGTCAGGGGTTATATACTGTACTGTACTAGTCTATCTCTGGTTAAATAGTGAAGTCAGGGGTTATATACTGTACTAGTCTATCTCTGGTTAAATAGTGAAGTCAGGGGTTATATACTGTACTGTACTAGTCTATCTCTGGTTAAATAGTGAAGTCAGGGGTTATATACTGTACTAGTCTATCTCTGGTTAAATAGTGAAGTCAGGGGTTATATACTGTACTGTACTAGTCTATCTCTGGTTAAATAGTGAAGTCAGGGGTTATATACTGTACTGTACTAGTCTATCTCTGGTTAAATAGTGAAGTCAGGGGTTATATACTGTACTGTACTAGTCTATCTCTGGTTAAATAGTGAAGTCAGGGGTTATATACTGTACTAGTCTATCTCTGGTTAAATAGTGAAGTCAGGGGTTATATACTGTACTGTACTAGTCTATCTCTGGTTAAATAGTGAAGTCAGGGGTTATATACTGTACTGTACTAGTCTATCTCTGGTTAAATAGTGAAGTCAGGGGTTATATACTGTACTGTACTAGTCTATCTCTGGTTAAATAGTGAAGTCAGGGGTTATATACTGTACTAGTCTATCTCTGGTTAAATAGTGAAGTCAGGGGTTATATACTGTACTGTACTAGTCTATCTCTGGTTAAATAGTGAAGTCAGGGGTTATATACTGTACTGTACTAGTCTATCTCTGGTTAAATAGTGAAGTCAGGGGTTATATACTGTACTGTACTAGTCTATCTCTGGTTAAATAGTGAAGTCAGGGGTTATATACTGTACTGTACTAGTCTATCTCTGGTTAAATAGGGAAGTCAGGGGTTATATACTGTACTGTACTAGTCTATCTCTGGTTAAATAGTGAAGTCAGGGGTTATATACTGTACTGTACTAGTCTATCTCTGGTTAAATAGTGAAGTCAGGGGTTATATACTGTACTGTACTAGTCTATCTCTGGTTAAATAGTGAAGTCAGGGGTTATATACTGTACTGTACTAGTCTATCTCTGGTTAAATAGGGAAGTCAGGGGTTATATACTGTACTGTACTAGTCTATCTCTGGTTAAATAGTGAAGTCAGGGGTTATATACTGTACTGTACTAGTCTATCTCTGGTTAAATAGTGAAGTCAGGGGTTATATACTGTACTGTACTAGTCTATCTCTGGTTAAATAGTGAAGTCAGGGGTTATATACTGTACTGTACTAGTCTATCTCTGGTTAAATAGTGAAGTCAGGGGTTATATACTGTACTGTACTAGTCTATCTCTGGTTAAATAGGGAAGTCAGGGGTTATATACTGTACTGTACTAGTCTATCTCTGGTTAAATAGTGAAGTCAGGGGTTATATACTGTACTGTACTAGTCTATCTCTGGTTAAATAGTGAAGTCAGGGGTTATATACTGTACTGTACTAGTCTATCTCTGGTTAAATAGTGAAGTCAGGGGTTATATACTGTACTGTACTAGTCTATCTCTGGTTAAATAGGGAAGTCAGGGGTTATATACTGTACTGTACTAGTCTATCTCTGGTTAAATAGTGAAGTCAGGGGTTATATATTGTACTAGTCTATCTCTGGTTAAATAGTGAAGTCAGGGGTTATATACTGTACTGTACTAGTCTATCTCTGGTTAAATAGTGAAGTCAGGGGTTATATACTGTACTGTACTAGTCTATCTCTGGTTAAATAGTGAAGTCAGGGGTTATATACTGTACTGTACTAGTCTATCTCTGGTTAAATAGTGAAGTCAGGGGTCATATACTGTACTGTACTAGTCTATCTCTGGTTAAATAGTGAAGTCAGGGGTTATATACTGTACTGTACTAGTCTATCTCTGGTTAAATAGTGAAGTCAGGGGTTATATACTGTACTGTACTAGTCTATCTCTGGTTAAATAGTGAAGTCAGGGGTTATATACTGTACTGTACTAGTCTATCTCTGGTTAAATAGTGAAGTCAGGGGTTATATACTGTACTGTACTAGTCTATCTCTGGTTAAATAGTGAAGTCAGGGGTTATATACTGTACTGTACTAGTCTATCTCTGGTTAAATAGTGAAGTCAGGGGTTATATACTGTACTGTACTAGTCTATCTCTGGTTAAATAGTGAAGTCAGGGGTTATATACTGTACTGTACTAGTCTATCTCTGGTTAAATAGTGAAGTCAGGGGTTATATACTGTACTGTACTAGTCTATCTCTGGTTAAATAGTGAAGTCAGGGGTTATATACTGTACTGTACTAGGCTATCTCTGGTTAAATAGTGAAGCCAGGGGTTATATACTGTACTGTACTAGTCTATCTCTGGTTAAATAGTGAAGTCAGGGGTTATATACTGTACTGTACTAGTCTATCTCTGGTTAAATAGTGAAGTCAGGGGTTATATACTGTACTGTACTAGTCTATCTCTGGTTAAATAGTGAAGTCAGGGGTTATATACTGTACTGTACTAGTCTATCTCTGGTTAAATAGTGAAGTCAGGGGTTATATACTATACTGTACTAGTCTATCTCTGGTTAAATAGTGAAGTCAGGGGTTATATACTGTACTGTACTAGTCTATCTCTGGTTAAATAGTGAAGTCAGGGGTTATATACTGTACTGTACTATTCTATCTCTGGTTAAATAGTGAAGCCAGGGGTTATATACTGTACTGTACTAGTCTATCTCTGGTTAAATAGTGAAGCCAGGGGTTATATACTGTACTGTACTAGTCTATCTCTGGTTAAATAGTGAAGTCAGGGGTTATATACTGTACTAGTCTATCTCTGGTTAAATAGTGAAGTCAGGGGTTATATACTGTACTGTACTAGTCTATCTCTGGTTAAATAGTGAAGTCAGGGGTTATATACTGTACTGTACTAGTCTATCTCTGGTTAAATAGTGAAGAGGGGTTATATACTGTACTGTACTAGTCTATCTCTGGTTAAATAGTGAAGTCAGGGGTTATATACTGTACTGTACTAGTCTATCTCTGGTTAAATAGTGAAGTCAGGGGTTATATACTGTACTGTACTAGTCTATCTCTGGTTAAATAGTGAAGTCAGGGGTTATATACTGTACTAGTCTATCTCTGGTTAAATAGTGAAGTCAGGGGTTATATACTGTACTGTACTAGTCTATCTCTGGTTAAATAGTGAAGTCAGGGGTTATATACTGTACTGTACTAGTCTATCTCTGGTTAAATAGTGAAGTCAGGGGTTATATACTGTACTGTACTAGTCTATCTCTGGTTAAATAGTGAAGTCAGGGGTTATATACTGTACTGTACTAGTCTATCTCTGGTTAAATAGTGAAGTCAGGGGTTATATACTGTACTGTACTAGTCTATCTCTGGTTAAATAGTGAAGTCAGGGGTTATATACTGTACTGTACTAGTCTATCTCTGGTTAAATAGTGAAGTCAGGGGTTATATACTGTACTGTACTAGTCTATCTCTGGTTAAATAGTGAAGTCAGGGGTTATATACTGTACTGTACTATTCTATCTCTGGTTAAATAGGGAAGTCAGGGGTTATATACTGTACTAGTCTATCTCTGGTTAAATAGTGAAGTCAGGGGTTATATACTGTACTGTACTAGTCTATCTCTGGTTAAATAGTGAAGTCAGGGGTTATATACTGTACTGTACTAGTCTATCTCTGGTTAAATAGTGAAGTCAGGGGTTATATACTGTACTGTACTAGTCTATCTCTGGTTAAATAGGGAAGTCAGGGGTTATATACTGTACTAGTCTATCTCTGGTTAAATAGTGAAGTCAGGGGTTATATACTGTACTGTACTAGTCTATCTCTGGTTAAATAGTGAAGTCAGGGGTTATATACTGTACTAGTCTATCTCTGGTTAAATAGTGAAGTCAGGGGTTATATACTGTACTGTACTAGTCTATCTCTGGTTAAATAGTGAAGTCAGGGGTTATATACTGTACTAGTCTATCTCTGGTTAAATAGTGAAGTCAGGGGTTATATACTGTACTAGTCTATCTCTGGTTAAATAGTGAAGTCAGGGGTTATATACTGTACTGTACTAGTCTATCTCTGGTTAAATAGTGAAGTCAGGGGTTATATACTGTACTAGTCTATCTCTGGTTAAATAGTGAAGTCAGGGGTTATATACTGTACTGTACTAGTCTATCTCTGGTTAAATAGTGAAGTCAGGGGTTATATACTGTACTGTACTAGTCTATCTCTGGTTAAATAGTGAAGTCAGGGGTTATATACTGTACTGTACTAGTCTATCTCTGGTTAAATAGTGAAGTCAGGGGTTATATACTGTACTAGTCTATCTCTGGTTAAATAGTGAAGTCAGGGGTTATATACTGTACTGTACTAGTCTATCTCTGGTTAAATAGTGAAGTCAGGGGTTATATACTGTACTGTACTAGTCTATCTCTGGTTAAATAGTGAAGTCAGGGGTTATATACTGTACTGTACTAGTCTATCTCTGGTTAAATAGTGAAGTCAGGGGTTATATACTGTACTAGTCTATCTCTGGTTAAATAGTGAAGTCAGGGGTTATATACTGTACTGTACTAGTCTATCTCTGGTTAAATAGTGAAGTCAGGGGTTATATACTGTACTGTACTAGTCTATCTCTGGTTAAATAGTGAAGTCAGGGGTTATATACTGTACTGTACTAGTCTATCTCTGGTTAAATAGTGAAGTCAGGGGTTATATACTGTACTGTACTAGTCTATCTCTGGTTAAATAGGGAAGTCAGGGGTTATATACTGTACTGTACTAGTCTATCTCTGGTTAAATAGTGAAGTCAGGGGTTATATACTGTACTGTACTAGTCTATCTCTGGTTAAATAGTGAAGTCAGGGGTTATATACTGTACTGTACTAGTCTATCTCTGGTTAAATAGTGAAGTCAGGGGTTATATACTGTACTGTACTAGTCTATCTCTGGTTAAATAGGGAAGTCAGGGGTTATATACTGTACTGTACTAGTCTATCTCTGGTTAAATAGTGAAGTCAGGGGTTATATACTGTACTGTACTAGTCTATCTCTGGTTAAATAGTGAAGTCAGGGGTTATATACTGTACTGTACTAGTCTATCTCTGGTTAAATAGTGAAGTCAGGGGTTATATACTGTACTGTACTAGTCTATCTCTGGTTAAATAGTGAAGTCAGGGGTTATATACTGTACTGTACTAGTCTATCTCTGGTTAAATAGGGAAGTCAGGGGTTATATACTGTACTGTACTAGTCTATCTCTGGTTAAATAGTGAAGTCAGGGGTTATATACTGTACTGTACTAGTCTATCTCTGGTTAAATAGTGAAGTCAGGGGTTATATACTGTACTGTACTAGTCTATCTCTGGTTAAATAGTGAAGTCAGGGGTTATATACTGTACTGTACTAGTCTATCTCTGGTTAAATAGGGAAGTCAGGGGTTATATACTGTACTGTACTAGTCTATCTCTGGTTAAATAGTGAAGTCAGGGGTTATATACTGTACTGTACTAGTCTATCTCTGGTTAAATAGTGAAGTCAGGGGTTATATACTGTACTGTACTAGTCTATCTCTGGTTAAATAGTGAAGTCAGGGGTTATATACTGTACTGTACAAGTCTATCTCTGGTTAAATAGTGAAGTCAGGGGTTATATACTGTACTGTACTAGTCTATCTCTGGTTAAATAGTGAAGTCAGGGGTTATATACTGTACTGTACTAGTCTATCTCTGGTTAAATAGTGAAGTCAGGGGTTATATACTGTACTGTACTAGTCTATCTCTGGTTAAATAGTGAAGTCAGGGGTTATATACTGTACTGTACTAGTCTATCTCTGGTTAAATAGTGAAGTCAGGGGTTATATACTGTACTGTACTAGTCTATCTCTGGTTAAATAGTGAAGTCAGGGGTTATATACTGTACTGTACTAGTCTATCTCTGGTTAAATAGTGAAGTCAGGGGTTATATACTGTACTGTACTAGTCTATCTCTGGTTAAATAGTGAAGTCAGGGGTTATATACTGTACTGTACTAGTCTATCTCTGGTTAAATAGTGAAGTCAGGGGTTATATACTGTACTGTACTAGTCTATCTCTGGTTAAATAGTGAAGTCAGGGGATATATACTGTACTGTACTAGTCTATCTCTGGTTAAATAGTGAAGTCAGGGGTTATATACTGTACTGTACTAGTCTATCTCTGGTTAAATAGTGAAGCCAGGGGTTATATACTGTACTGTACTAGTCTATCTCTGGTTAAATAGTGAAGTCAGGGGTTATATACTGTACTGTACTAGTCTATCTCTGGTTAAATAGTGAAGTCAGGGGTTATATACTGTACTGTACTAGTCTATCTCTGGTTAAATAGTGAAGTCAGGGGTTATATACTGTACTGTACTAGTCTATCTCTGGTTAAATAGTGAAGTCAGGGGTTATATACTATACTGTACTAGTCTATCTCTGGTTAAATAGTGAAGTCAGGGGTTATATACTGTACTGTACTAGTCTATCTCTGGTTAAATAGTGAAGTCAGGGGTTATATACTGTACTGTACTATTCTATCTCTGGTTAAATAGTGAAGCCAGGGGTTATATACTGTACTGTACTAGTCTATCTCTGGTTAAATAGTGAAGCCAGGGGTTATATACTGTACTGTACTAGTCTATCTCTGGTTAAATAGTGAAGTCAGGGGTTATATACTGTACTAGTCTATCTCTGGTTAAATAGTGAAGTCAGGGGTTATATACTGTACTGTACTAGTCTATCTCTGGTTAAATAGTGAAGTCAGGGGTTATATACTGTACTGTACTAGTCTATCTCTGGTTAAATAGTGAAGAGGGGTTATATACTGTTCTGTACTAGTCTATCTCTGGTTAAATAGTGAAGTCAGGGGTTATATACTGTACTGTACTAGTCTATCTCTGGTTAAATAGTGAAGTCAGGGGTTATATACTGTACTGTACTAGTCTATCTCTGGTTAAATAGTGAAGTCAGGGGTGATATACTGTACTAGTCTATCTCTGGTTAAATAGTGAAGTCAGGGGTTATATACTGTACTGTACTAGTCTATCTCTGGTTAAATAGTGAAGTCAGGGGTTATATACTGTACTGTACTAGTCTATCTCTGGTTAAATAGTGAAGTCAGGGGTTATATACTGTACTGTACTAGTCTATCTCTGGTTAAATAGTGAAGTCAGGGGTTATATACTGTACTGTACTAGTCTATCTCTGGTTAAATAGTGAAGTCAGGGGTTATATACTGTACTGTACTAGTCTATCTCTGGTTAAATAGTGAAGTCAGGGGTTATATACTGTACTGTACTAGTCTATCTCTGGTTAAATAGTGAAGTCAGGGGTTATATACTGTACTGTACTATTCTATCTCTGGTTAAATAGGGAAGTCAGGGGTTATATACTGTACTAGTCTATCTCTGGTTAAATAGTGAAGTCAGGGGTTATATACTGTACTGTACTAGTCTATCTCTGGTTAAATAGTGAAGCCAGGGGTTATATACTGTACTGTACTAGTCTATCTCTGGTTAAATAGTGAAGTCAGGGGTTATATACTGTACTGTACTAGTCTATCTCTGGTTAAATAGTGAAGTCAGGGGTTATATACTGTACTGTACTAGTCTATCTCTGGTTAAATAGTGAAGTCAGGGGTTATATACTGTACTAGTCTATCTCTGGTTAAATAGTGAAGTCAGGGGTTATATACTGTACTAGTCTATCTCTGGTTAAATAGTGAAGCCAGGGGTTATATACTGTACTGTACTAGTCTATCTCTGGTTAAATAGTGAAGTCAGGGGTTATATACTGTATTGTACTAATCTATCTCTGGTTAAATAGTGAAGTCAGGGGTTATATACTGTACTGTACTAGTCTATCTCTGGTTAAATAGTGAAGTCAGGGGTTATATACTGTACTGTACTATTCTATCTCTGGTTAAATAGTGAAGTCAGGGGTTATATACTGTACTGTACTAGTCTATCTCTGGTTAAATAGTGAAGTCAGGGGTTATATACTGTACTGTACTAGTCTATCTCTGGTTAAATAGTGAAGTCAGGGGTTATATACTGTACTAGTCTATCTCTGGTTAAATAGTGAAGTCAGGGGTTATATACTGTACTAGTCTATCTCTGGTTAAATAGTGAAGTCAGGGGTTATATACTGTACTGTACTAGTCTATCTCTGGTTAAATAGTGAAGTCAGGGGTTATATACTGTACTGTACTAATCTATCTCTGGTTAAATAGTGAAGTCAGGGGTTATATACTGTACTGTACTAGTCTATCTCTGGTTAAATAGTGAAGTCAGGGGTTATATACTGTACTGTACTATTCTATCTCTGGTTAAATAGTGAAGTCAGGGGTTATATACTGTACTGTACTAGTCTATCTCTGGTTAAATAGTGAAGTCAGGGGTTATATACTGTACTGTACTAGTCTATCTCTGGTTAAATAGTGAAGTCAGGGGTTATATACTGTACTGTACTAGTCTATCCCTGGTTAAATAGTGAAGTCAGGGGTTATATACTGTACTAGTCTATCTCTGGTTAAATAGTGAAGTCAGGGGTTATATACTGTACTGTACTAGTCTATCTCTGGTTAAATAGTGAAGTCAGGGGTTATATACTGTACTGTACTAGTCTATCTCTGGTTAAATAGTGAAGTCAGGGGTTATATACTGTACTGTACTAGTCTATCTCTGGTTAAATAGTGAAGCCAGGGGTTATATACTGTACTGTACTAATCTATCTCTGGTTAAATAGTGAAGTCAGGGGTTATATACTGTACTGTACTAGTCTATCTCTGGTTAAATAGTGAAGTCAGGGGTTATATACTGTACTGTACTAGTCTATCTCTGGTTAAATAGTGAAGTCAGGGGTTATATACTGTACTAGTCTATCTCTGGTTAAATAGTGAAGTCAGGGGTTATATACTGTACTGTACTAGTCTATCTCTGGTTAAATAGTGAAGTCAGGGGTTATATACTGTACTGTATTAGTCTATCTCTGGTTAAATAGTGAAGTCAGGGGTTATATACTGTACTGTACTAGTCTATCTCTGGTTAAATAGTGAAGTCAGGGGTTATATACTGTACTGTACTAGTCTATCTCTGGTTAAATAGTGAAGTCAGGGGTTATATACTGTACTGTACTAGTCTATCTCTGGTTAAATAGTGAAGTCAGGGGTTATATACTGTACTGTACTAGTCTATCTCTGGTTAAATAGTGAAGTCAGGGGTTATATACTGTACTGTACTAGTCTATCTCTGGTTAAATAGTGAAGCCAGGGGTTATATACTGTACTGTACTAGTCTATCTCTGGTTAAATAGTGAAGTCAGGGGTTATATACTGTACTGTACTAGTCTATCTCTGGTTAAAGAGTGAAGTCAGGGGTTATATACTGTACTGTACTAGTCTATCTCTGGTTAAATAGTGAAGTCAGGGGTTATATACTGTACTTTACTAGTCTATCTCTGGTTAAATAGTGAAGTCAGGGGTTATATACTGTACTGTACTAGTCTATCTCTGGTTAAATAGTGAAGTCAGGGGTTATATACTGTACTGTACTAGTCTATCTCTGGTTAAATAGTGAAGCCAGGGGTTATATACTGTACTGTACTAGTCTATCTCTGGTTAAATAGTGAAGTCAGGGGTTATATACTGTACTGTACTAGTCTATCTCTGGTTAAATAGTGAAGTCAGGGGTTATATACTGTACTGTACTAGTCTATCTCTGGTTAAATAGTGAAGTCAGGGGTTATATACTGTACTAGTCTATCTCTGGTTAAATAGTGAAGTCAGGGGTTATGTCTCTCATAGTCATTCAACCCTGTAGATCCTGTCTGATATCTTAGAGAGGATACAGTACACACCCCTAAAGGTAGTCCTTTATCACATCTCTCTCTATATATATATCCTCTCTCTTTCTCTCTCTCTCGCCTATCTCTGTCTCTCCTCTCTCTCTCGCCCTCTCTCTGTCTCTCCTCTCTCTGTCTCTCTCTCTCTCTCTCTCTCTCTCGTGCCTCTCTCTCTCTCTCTCTCTCTCTCTCTCTATGTCTATCCTCTCTCTCTCTCTCTCTCTCTCTCTCTCTCTCTCTCTCTCTCTCTCTCTCTCTCTCTCTCTGTCTCTCCTCTCTCTCTCTCCTCTCTCCATGTCCCCTCTCTCTGTCTCTCCTCTCTCTGTCTCTCCTCTCTCTCTCTCTCCTCTCTCTGTCTCTCCTCTCTCTGTCTCTCCCTCTCTGTCTCTCTCTGTCTCTGTCTCTCATCTCTCTGTCTCTCCTCTCTCTGACTATGTGTCTCTCTCCTCTCTCTCTCTCTGTCTCTGTCTCTCCTCTCTCTGTCTCTCCTTCAAATCAAATGTTATTATACATTTCCCTCTGTCTACTATCTCTCTCTGTTTGAGAGGACCTTCATCATTCTCCCTGAGTCATACAGTAATTATTGATGGACAGCTTATTCTGTTCAATATAGTTCTGTACTTGTATCTCTCCCCCCTGGCTCCCATCTCCATATTTTACCTGTCCCACCTCTCCTCTGGTGTTGTGGCACAAGGCACCATAAAGACAGGGCACAGTCCAGTGGGAGGTGCATTGTGGGAGGTGAGGGCTCTGCTGGGGGACAGGTTACAAAAGCCCCATGCAGAGTCTTCCTTGGAATCAGAGGGAGATACTTCCTGATATACTAAGCATAACCCTTCTGGAGTGTCTGACTCCCCTTGTGAAGGATATTGAACAGAGAGGGAACTAGGAGTCCTCTCAACTCACTGCAGCCATGACAGGTGGGTGAGAGGAGAATACTGGATACAACTCCATCATCTCCCAGGGGATCACGGCGTCTTTGGGAATATTTCTAAATGTTTCTTTCAGAATTTGATATTGACAATAGAACCAGGATTAACATGAAATGCATTCAGTCCCGATTGAATGAATTTTAATAGAATTAGCTATTTATAATAATTGACTTGGCAACAAAAATCACAAATATTTTAAAACTATTAATTCTACTAATTTAATTATATTTTGCTGTACTGAAGAATGATCATTTTGGGTCATTTTATTATTAATTAGATATTTGGTCAGTTTGCGTGATTGTGTCATGATTAAATTTTTCCACATTTATTTTGTATTATTTCAATGTATAGGATTCATACAATACATTATTTATATATATATATACATAATGAAGTCCCTAACCAATTTCCTTGAATGTGAGCGGGCCATTGCCGTATTGGTATATGATGAGGTGGAATCCACCTTTGTACAAAACATATTTTTAGCAGCTGTGGTATCTGCCACTCGTCGTTGGCGTTCTGTGTAACAATGAGCCGTCATCATGAACTCTTTACCATGTTGAATAATGACACTGTAATGTTCCCTGACAGACAAAGACATCGATGTGAAGAAGCCCAACAGAAAGGTAAGAACCAGACCACCACACCTTTCGTCTCTCTTCCTCTCTTCGTCTGGTTTGTTTACCAGTTCTCATCAACTTGCAGCTTCCCTCAAAGCTGTCTTTAAGAAAATACTGGATGTAAGTACCAATATGCATGATTATAAGGTCCTGTTGTATGTACATTCCCACTGTCTATCGTTCTGTTATCACTCCTCTATTCACTCCACTGTCTATCGTTCTGTTATCACTCCTCTATTCACTCCACTGTCTATCATTCTGTTATCACTCCTCTATTCACTCCACTGTCTATCATTCTGTTATCACTCCTCTATTCACTCCACTGTCTATCATTCTGTTATCACTCCACTGTCTATCATTCTGTTATCACTCCTCTATTCACTCCTCTGTCTATCGTTCTGTTATCACTCCACTGTCTATCATTCTGTTATCACTCCACTGTCTATCATTCTGTTATCACTCCACTGTCTATCATTCTGTTATCACTCCACTGTCTATCATTCTGTTATCACTCCACTGTCTATCATTCTGTTATCACTCCACTGTCTATCATTCTGTTATCACTCCACTGTCTATCATTCTGTTATCACTCCACCGTCTATCATTCTGTTATCACTCCACTGTCTATCATTCTGTTATCACTCCACTGTCTATCATTCTGTTATCACTCCTCTATTCACTCCACTGTCTATCATTCTATTATCACTCCACTGTCTATCATTCTGTTATCACTCCACTGTCTATCATTCTGTTATCACTCCACTGTCTATCATTCTGTTATCACTCCTCTATTCACTCCACTGTCTATCATTCTGTTATTACTCCACTGTCTATCATTCTGTTATCACTCCTCTATTCACTCCACTGTCTATCGTTCTGTTATCACTCCTCTATTCACTCCACTGTCTATCATTCTGTTATCACTCCTCTATTCACTCCACTGTCTATCATTCTGTTATCACACCACTGTCTATCATTCTGTTATCACTCCACTGTCTATCGTTCTGTTATCACTCCTCTATTCACTCCACTGTCTATCATTCTGGTATCACTCCTCTATTCACTCCACTGTCTATCGTTCTGTTATCACTCCTCTATTCACTCCACTGTCTATCATTCTGTTATCACTCCTCTATTCACTCCACTGTCTATCATTCTGTTATCACTCCACTGTCTATCGTTCTGTTATCACTCCTCTATTCACTCCACTGTCTATCGTTCTGTTATCACTCCACTGTCTATCATTCTGTTATCACTCCTCTATTCACTCCACTGTCTATCATTCTGTTATCACTCCTCTATTCACTCCACTGTCTATCGTTCTGTTATCACTCCTCTATTCACTCCACTGTCTATCATTCTGTTATCACTCCTCTATTCACTCCACTAACTATCGTTCTGTTATCACTCCACTGTCTATCATTCTGTTATCACTCCTCTATTCACTCCACTAACTATCGTTCTGTTATCACTCCACTGTCTATCATTCTGTTATCACTCCTCTATTCACTCCACTGTCTATCATTCTGTTATCACTCCACTGTCTATCGTTCTGTTATCACTCCACTGTCTATCGTTCTGTTATCACTCCTCTATTCACTCCACTGTCTATCATTCTGTTATCACTCCACTGTCTATCGTTCTGTTATCACTCCACTGTCTATCGTTCTGTTATCACTCCTCTATTCACTCCACTGTCTATCATTCTGTTATCACTCCACTGTATATCGTTCTGTTATCACTCCTCTGTCTATCATTCTGTTATCACTCCACTGTCTATCGTTCTGTTATCACTCCACTGTCTATCATTCTGTTATCACTCCACTGTCTATCGTTCTGTTATCACTCCTCTATTCACTCCACTGTCTATCATTCTGTTATCACTCCACTGTCTATCGTTCTGTTATCACTCCACTGTCTATCATTCTGTTATCACTCCACTGTCTATCGTTCTGTTATCACTCCACTGTCTATCATTCTGTTATCACTCCACTGTCTATCGTTCTGTTATCACTCCTCTATTCACTCCACTGTCTATCATTCTGTTATCACTCCACTGTCTATCGTTCTGTTATCACTCCACTGTCTATCGTTCTGTTATCACTCCTCTATTCACTCCACTGTCTATCATTCTGTTATCACTCCACTGTATATCGTTCTGTTATCACTCCACTGTCTATCATTCTGTTATCACTCCTCTGTCTATCATTCTGTTATCACTCCACTGTCTATCATTCTGTTATCACTCCACTGTCTATCGTTCTGTTATCACTCCTCTGTCTATCATTCTGTTATCACTCCTCTGTCTATCATTCTGTTATCACTCCACTGTCTATCATTCTGTTATCACTCCTCTATTCACTCCATTGTCTATCATTCTGTTATCACTCCACTGTCTATCATTCTGTTATCACTCCTCTATTCACTCCACTGTCTATCATTCTGTTATCACTCCTCTATTCACTCCACTGTCTATCGTTCTGTTATCACTCCACTGTCTATCATTCTGTTATCACTCCACTGTCTATCATTCTGTTATCACTCCACTGTCTATCGTTCTGTTATCACTCCTCTGTCTATCATTCTGTTATCACTCCTCTGTCTATCATTCTGTTATCACTCCACTGTCTATCATTCTGTTATCACTCCTCTATTCACTCCACTGTCTATCATTCTGTTATCACTCCACTGTCTATCGTTCTGTTATCACTCCACTGTCTATCGTTCTGTTATCACTCCTCTATTCACTCCACTGTCTATCATTCTGTTATCACTCCACTGTATATCGTTCTGTTATCACTCCTCTGTCTATCATTCTGTTATCACTCCACTGTCTATCGTTCTGTTATCACTCCACTGTCTATCATTCTGTTATCACTCCAATGTCTATCGTTCTGTTATCACTCCTCTATTCACTCCACTGTCTATCATTCTGTTATCACTCCACTGTCTATCGTTCTGTTATCACTCCACTGTCTATCATTCTGTTATCACTCCACTGTCTATCGTTCTGTTATCACTCCACTGTCTATCATTCTGTTATCACTCCACTGTCTATCGTTCTGTTATCACTCCTCTATTCACTCCACTGTCTATCATTCTGTTATCACTCCACTGTCTATCATTCTGTTATCACTCCACTGTCTATCGTTCTGTTATCACTCCTCTATTCACTCCACTGTCTATCATTCTGTTATCACTCCACTGTATATCGTTCTGTTATCACTCCACTGTCTATCATTCTGTTATCACTCCTCTGTCTATCATTCTGTTATCACTCCACTGTCTATCATTCTGTTATCACTCCACTGTCTATCGTTCTGTTATCACTCCTCTGTCTATCATTCTGTTATCACTCCTCTGTCTATCATTCTGTTATCACTCCACTGTCTATCATTCTGTTATCACTCCTCTATTCACTCCATTGTCTATCATTCTGTTATCACTCCACTGTCTATCATTCTGTTATCACTCCTCTATTCACTCCACTGTCTATCATTCTGTTATCACTCCTCTATTCACTCCACTGTCTATCGTTCTGTTATCACTCCACTGTCTATCGTTCTGTTATCACTCCTCTATTCACTCCACTGTCTATCGTTCTGTTATCACTCCTCTATTCACTCCACTGTCTATCATTCTGTTATCACTCCACTGTCTATCATTCTGTTATCACTCCTCTATTCACTCCACTGTCTATCGTTCTGTTATCACTCCTCTATTCACTCCACTGTCTATCATTCTGTTATCACTCCACTGTCTATCATTCTGTTATCACTCCTCTATTCACTCCACTGTCTATCATTCTGTTATCACTCCACTGTCTATCATTCTGTTATCACTCCTCTATTCACTCCACTGTCTATCGTTCTGTTATCACTCCTCTATTCACTCCACTGTCTATCATTCTGTTATCACTCCTCTATTCACTCCACTGTCTATCGTTCTGTTATCACTCCACTGTCTATCGTTCTGTTATCACTCCTCTATTCACTCCACTGTCTATCATTCTGTTATCACTCCACTGTCTATCATTCTGTTATCACTCCTCTATTCACTCCTCTGTCTATCGTTCTGTTATCATTCCACTGTCTATCATTCTGTTATCACTCCACTGTCTATCATTCTGTTATCACTCCACTGTCTATCATTCTGTTATCACTCCACTGTCTATCATTCTGTTATCACTCCACTGTCTATCATTCTGTTATCACTCCACTGTCTATCATTCTGTTATCACTCCACCGTCTATCATTCTGTTATCACTCCACTGTCTATCATTCTGTTATCACTCCACTGTCTATCATTCTGTTATCACTCCTCTATTCACTCCACTGTCTATCATTCTATTATCACTCCACTGTCTATCATTCTGTTATCACTCCACTGTCTATCATTCTGTTATCACTCCACTGTCTATCATTCTGTTATCACTCCTCTATTCACTCCACTGTCTATCATTCTGTTATTACTCCACTGTCTATCATTCTGTTATCACTCCTCTATTCACTCCACTGTCTATCGTTCTGTTATCACTCCTCTATTCACTCCACTGTCTATCATTCTGTTATCACTCCTCTATTCACTCCACTGTCTATCATTCTGTTATCACACCACTGTCTATCATTCTGTTATCACTCCACTGTCTATCGTTCTGTTATCACTCCTCTATTCACTCCACTGTCTATCATTCTGGTATCACTCCTCTATTCACTCCACTGTCTATCGTTCTGTTATCACTCCTCTATTCACTCCACTGTCTATCATTCTGTTATCACTCCTCTATTCACTCCACTGTCTATCATTCTGTTATCACTCCACTGTCTATCGTTCTGTTATCACTCCTCTATTCACTCCACTGTCTATCGTTCTGTTATCACTCCACTGTCTATCATTCTGTTATCACTCCTCTATTCACTCCACTGTCTATCATTCTGTTATCACTCCTCTATTCACTCCACTGTCTATCGTTCTGTTATCACTCCTCTATTCACTCCACTGTCTATCATTCTGTTATCACTCCTCTATTCACTCCACTAACTATCGTTCTGTTATCACTCCACTGTCTATCATTCTGTTATCACTCCTCTATTCACTCCACTAACTATCGTTCTGTTATCACTCCACTGTCTATCATTCTGTTATCACTCCTCTATTCACTCCACTGTCTATCATTCTGTTATCACTCCACTGTCTATCGTTCTGTTATCACTCCACTGTCTATCGTTCTGTTATCACTCCTCTATTCACTCCACTGTCTATCATTCTGTTATCACTCCACTGTCTATCGTTCTGTTATCACTCCACTGTCTATCGTTCTGTTATCACTCCTCTATTCACTCCACTGTCTATCATTCTGTTATCACTCCACTGTATATCGTTCTGTTATCACTCCTCTGTCTATCATTCTGTTATCACTCCACTGTCTATCGTTCTGTTATCACTCCACTGTCTATCATTCTGTTATCACTCCACTGTCTATCGTTCTGTTATCACTCCTCTATTCACTCCACTGTCTATCATTCTGTTATCACTCCACTGTCTATCGTTCTGTTATCACTCCACTGTCTATCATTCTGTTATCACTCCACTGTCTATCGTTCTGTTATCACTCCACTGTCTATCATTCTGTTATCACTCCACTGTCTATCGTTCTGTTATCACTCCTCTATTCACTCCACTGTCTATCATTCTGTTATCACTCCACTGTCTATCGTTCTGTTATCACTCCACTGTCTATCGTTCTGTTATCACTCCTCTATTCACTCCACTGTCTATCATTCTGTTATCACTCCACTGTATATCGTTCTGTTATCACTCCACTGTCTATCATTCTGTTATCACTCCTCTGTCTATCATTCTGTTATCACTCCACTGTCTATCATTCTGTTATCACTCCACTGTCTATCGTTCTGTTATCACTCCTCTGTCTATCATTCTGTTATCACTCCTCTGTCTATCATTCTGTTATCACTCCACTGTCTATCATTCTGTTATCACTCCTCTATTCACTCCATTGTCTATCATTCTGTTATCACTCCACTGTCTATCATTCTGTTATCACTCCTCTATTCACTCCACTGTCTATCATTCTGTTATCACTCCTCTATTCACTCCACTGTCTATCGTTCTGTTATCACTCCACTGTCTATCATTCTGTTATCACTCCACTGTCTATCATTCTGTTATCACTCCACTGTCTATCGTTCTGTTATCACTCCTCTGTCTATCATTCTGTTATCACTCCTCTGTCTATCATTCTGTTATCACTCCACTGTCTATCATTCTGTTATCACTCCTCTATTCACTCCACTGTCTATCATTCTGTTATCACTCCACTGTCTATCGTTCTGTTATCACTCCACTGTCTATCGTTCTGTTATCACTCCTCTATTCACTCCACTGTCTATCATTCTGTTATCACTCCACTGTATATCGTTCTGTTATCACTCCTCTGTCTATCATTCTGTTATCACTCCACTGTCTATCGTTCTGTTATCACTCCACTGTCTATCATTCTGTTATCACTCCAATGTCTATCGTTCTGTTATCACTCCTCTATTCACTCCACTGTCTATCATTCTGTTATCACTCCACTGTCTATCGTTCTGTTATCACTCCACTGTCTATCATTCTGTTATCACTCCACTGTCTATCGTTCTGTTATCACTCCACTGTCTATCATTCTGTTATCACTCCACTGTCTATCGTTCTGTTATCACTCCTCTATTCACTCCACTGTCTATCATTCTGTTATCACTCCACTGTCTATCATTCTGTTATCACTCCACTGTCTATCGTTCTGTTATCACTCCTCTATTCACTCCACTGTCTATCATTCTGTTATCACTCCACTGTATATCGTTCTGTTATCACTCCACTGTCTATCATTCTGTTATCACTCCTCTGTCTATCATTCTGTTATCACTCCACTGTCTATCATTCTGTTATCACTCCACTGTCTATCGTTCTGTTATCACTCCTCTGTCTATCATTCTGTTATCACTCCTCTGTCTATCATTCTGTTATCACTCCACTGTCTATCATTCTGTTATCACTCCTCTATTCACTCCATTGTCTATCATTCTGTTATCACTCCACTGTCTATCATTCTGTTATCACTCCTCTATTCACTCCACTGTCTATCATTCTGTTATCACTCCTCTATTCACTCCACTGTCTATCGTTCTGTTATCACTCCACTGTCTATCGTTCTGTTATCACTCCTCTATTCACTCCACTGTCTATCGTTCTGTTATCACTCCTCTATTCACTCCACTGTCTATCATTCTGTTATCACTCCACTGTCTATCATTCTGTTATCACTCCTCTATTCACTCCACTGTCTATCGTTCTGTTATCACTCCTCTATTCACTCCACTGTCTATCATTCTGTTATCACTCCACTGTCTATCATTCTGTTATCACTCCTCTATTCACTCCACTGTCTATCATTCTGTTATCACTCCACTGTCTATCATTCTGTTATCACTCCTCTATTCACTCCACTGTCTATCGTTCTGTTATCACTCCTCTATTCACTCCACTGTCTATCATTCTGTTATCACTCCTCTATTCACTCCACTGTCTATCGTTCTGTTATCACTCCACTGTCTATCGTTCTGTTATCACTCCTCTATTCACTCCACTGTCTATCATTCTGTTATCACTCCACTGTCTATCATTCTGTTATCACTCCTCTATTCACTCCTCTGTCTATCGTTCTGTTATCATTCCACTGTCTATCATTCTGTTATCACTCCACTGTCTATCATTCTGTTATCACTCCACTGTCTATCATTCTGTTATCACTCCACTGTCTATCATTCTGTTATCACTCCTCTATTCACTCCACTGTCTATCATTCTGTTATCACTCCACTGTCTATCATTCTGTTATCACTCCACTGTCTATCATTCTGTTATCACTCCACTGTCTATCATTCTGTTATCACTCCTCTATTCACTCCACTGTCTATCGTTCTGTTATCACTACTCTATTCACTCCACTGTCTATCATTCTGTTATCACTCCTCTATTCACTCCACTGTCTATCATTCTGTTATCACTCCACTGTCTATCATTCTGTTATCACTCCACTGTCTATCGTTCTGTTATCACTCCTCTATTCACTCCACTGTCTATCATTCTGTTATCACTCCTCTATTCACTCCAATGTCTATCATTCTGTTATCACTCCACTGTCTATCGTTCTGTTATCACTCCTCTATTCACTCCACTGTCTATCGTTCTGTTATCACTCCACTGTCTATCATTCTGTTATCACTCCTCTATTCACTCCACTGTCTATCATTCTGTTATCACTCCTCTATTCACTCCACTGTCTATCGTTCTGTTATCACTCCTCTATTCACTCCACTGTCTATCATTCTGTTATCACTCCTCTATTCACTCCACTAACTATCGTTCTGTTATCACTCCTCTCTCTATCATTCTGTTATCACTCCTCTATTCACTCCACTAACTATCGTTCTGTTATCACTCCACTGTCTATCATTCTGTTATCACTCCTCTATTCACTCCACTGTCTATCATTCTGTTATCACTCCACTGTCTATCGTTCTGTTATCACTCCACTGTCTATCATTCTGTTATCACTCCACTGTCTATCGTTCTGTTATCACTCCTCTATTCACTCCACTGTCTATCATTCTGTTATCACTCCACTGTCTATCGTTCTGTTATCACTCCACTGTCTATCATTCTGTTATCACTCCACTGTCTATCGTTCTGTTATCACTCCACTGTCTATCATTCTGTTATCACTCCACTGTCTATCGTTCTGTTATCACTCCTCTATTCACTCCACTGTCTATCATTCTGTTATCACTCCACTGTCTATCGTTCTGTTATCACTCCACTGTCTATCGTTCTGTTATCACTCCTCTATTCACTCCACTGTCTATCATTCTGTTATCACTCCACTGTATATCGTTCTGTTATCACTCCTCTGTCTATCATTCTGTTATCACTCCTCTGTCTATCATTCTGTTATCACTCCACTGTCTATCATTCTGTTATCACTCCACTGTCTATCATTCTGTTATCACTCCTCTGTCTATCATTCTGTTATCACTCCTCTGTCTATCATTCTGTTATCACTCCACTGTCTATCATTCTGTTATCACTCCTCTATTCACTCCATTGTCTATCATTCTGTTATCACTCCACTGTCTATCATTCTGTTATCACTCCTCTATTCACTCCACTGTCTATCATTCTGTTATCACTCCTCTATTCACTCCACTGTCTATCGTTCTGTTATCACTCCACTGTCTATCGTTCTGTTATCACTCCTCTATTCACTCCACTGTCTATCGTTCTGTTATCACTCCTCTATTCACTCCACTGTCTATCATTCTGTTATCACTCCACTGTCTATCATTCTGTTATCACTCCTCTATTCACTCCACTGTCTATCATTCTGTTATCACTCCACTGTCTATCATTCTGTTATCACTCCTCTATTCACTCCACTGTCTATCGTTCTGTTATCACTCCTCTATTCACTCCACTGTCTATCATTCTGTTATCACTCCTCTATTCACTCCACTGTCTATTGTTCCATCACATTCTAGATCCAACAGTAATACCTAACAATATGCTTGTGTTTCTAGCTCCAACAGTAATACCTAGCAATATTCTTGTGTTTCTAGCTCCAACAGTAATACCTAACAATATGCTTGTGTTTCTAGCTCCAACAGTAATACCTAATAATATGCTTGTGTTTCTAGCTCCAACAGTAATACCTAGCAATATGCTTGTGTTTCTAGCTCCAACAGTAATACCTAGCAATATGCTTGTGTTTCTAACTCCAACAGTAATACCTAGCAATATGCTTGTGTTTCTAGCTCCAACAGTAATACCTAGCAATATGCTTGTGTTTCTAGCTCCAACAGTAATACCTAGCAATATGCTTGTGTTTCTAGCTCCAACAGTAATACCTAGCAATATGCTTGTGTTTCTAGCTCCAACAGTAATACCTAACAATATGCTTGTGTTTCTAGCTCCAACAGTAATACCTAGCAATATGCTTGTGTTTCTAGCTCCAACAGTAATACCTAACAATATGCTTGTGTTTCTAGCTCCAACAGTAATACCTAGCAATATGCTTGTGTTTCTAGCTCCAACAGTACAGTAATACCTAGCAATATGCTTGTGTTTCCAGCTCCAACAGTAATACCTAACAATAGGCTTGTGTTTCTAGCTCCAACAGTAATACCTAGCAATATTCTTGTGTTTCTAGCTCCAACAGTAATACCTAACAATATGCTTGTGTTTCTAGCTCCAACAGTAATACCTAGCAATATGCTTGTGTTTCTAGCTCCAACAGTACAGTAATACCTAGCAATATGCTTGTGTTTCTAGCTCCAACAGTACAGTAATACCTAGCAATATGCTTGTGTTTCCAGCTCCAACAGTAATACCTAACAATAGGCTTGTGTTTCTAGCTCCAACAGTAATACCTAGCAATATTCTTGTGTTTCTAGCTCCAACAGTAATACCTAACAATATGCTTGTGTTTCTAGCTCCAACAGTAATACCTAGCAATATGCTTGTGTTTCTAGCTCCAACAGTAATACCTAGCAATATGCTTGTGTTTCTAGCTCCAACAGTAATACCTAGCAATATTCTTGTGTTTCTAGCTCCAACAGTAATACCTAGCAATATGCTTGTGTTTCTAGCTCCAACAGTAATACCTAGCAATATGCTTGTGTTTCTAGCTCCAACAGTAATACCTAACAATATGCTTGTGTTTCTAGCTCCAACAGTAATACCTAATAATATGCTTGTGTTTCTAGCTCCAACAGTAATACCTAACAATATGCTTGTGTTTCTAACTCCAACAGTAATACCTAGCAATATGCTTGTGTTTCTAGCTCCAACAGTAATACCTAGCAATATGCTTGTGTTTCTAACTCCAACAGTAATACCTAGCAATATGCT
Source organism: Salvelinus alpinus (assembly GCF_045679555.1). NCBI lineage: Eukaryota > Metazoa > Chordata > Actinopteri > Salmoniformes > Salmonidae > Salvelinus > Salvelinus alpinus. Next base: position 85,110,856 of record NC_092095.1, on the reverse strand, counting down.
TGTGTTTCTAGCTCCAACAGTAATACCTAGCAATATGCTTGTGTTTCTAGCTCCAACAGTAATACCTAGCAATATGCTTGTGTTTCTAGCTCCAACAGTAATACCTAACAATATGCTTGTGTTTCTAGCTCCAACAGTAATACCTAGCAATATGCTTGTGTTTCTAGCTCCAACAGTACAGTAATACCTAGCAATATGCTTGTGTTTCCAGCTCCAACAGTAATACCTAACAATAGGCTTGTGTTTCTAGCTCCAACAGTAATACCTAGCAATATGCTTGTGTTTCTAGCTCCAACAGTAATACCTAACAATATGCTTGTGTTTCTAGCTCCAACAGTAATACCTAGCAATATGCTTGTGTTTCTAGCTCCAACAGTACAGTAATACCTAGCAATATGCTTGTGTTTCTAGCTCCAACAGTAATACCTAACAATATGCTTGTGTTTCTAGCTCCAACAGTAATACCTAGCAATATGCTTGTGTTTCTAGCTCCAACAGTAATACCTAGCAATATGCTTGTGTTTCTAGCTCCAACAGTAATAACTAGCAATATGCTCGTGTTTCCAGCTCCAACAGTAATACCTAACAATATGCTTGTGTTTCTAGCTCCAACAGTAATACCTAGCAATATGCTTGTGTTTCTAGCTCCAACAGTAATACCTAGCAATATGCTTGTGTTTCTAGCTCCAACAGTAATACCTAGCAATATGCTTGTGTTTCTAGCTCCAACAGTAATACCTAGCAATATGCTTGTGTTTCTAGCTCCAACAGTACAGTAATACCTAGCAATATGCTTGTGTTTCTAGCTCCAACAGTAATACCTAACAATATGCTTGTGTTTCTAGCTCCAACAGTAATACCTAGCAATATGCTTGTGTTTCTAGCTCCAACAGTAATACCTAGCAATATGCTTGTGTTTCTAGCTCCAACAGTAATACCTAGCAATATGCTTGTGTTTCTAGCTCCAACAGTAATACCTAGCAATATGCTTGTGTTTCTAGCTCCAACAGTAATACCTAGCAATATGCTTGTGTTTCTAGCTCCAACAGTAATACCTAACAATATGCTTGTGTTTCTAGCTCCAACAGTAATACCTAATAATATGCTTGTGTTTCTAGCTCCAACAGTAATACCTAATAATATGCTTGTGTTTCTAGCTCCAACAGTAATACCTAGCAATATGCTTGTGTTTCTAGCTCCAACAGTAATACCTAACAATATGCTTGTGTTTCTAGCTCCAACAGTAATACCTAGCAATATGCTTGTGTTTCTAGCTCCAACAGTAATACCTAGCAATATGCTTGTGTTTCTAGCTCCAACAGTAATACCTAACAATATGCTTGTGTTTCTAGCTCCAACAGTAATACCTAGCAATATGCTTGTGTTTCTAGCTCCAACAGTAATACCTAACAATATGCTAGTGTTTCTAGCTCCAACAGTAATACCTAACAATATGCTTGTGTTTCTAGCTCCAACAGTAATACCTAACAATATGCTAGTGTTTCTAGCTCCAACAGTAATACCTAACAATATGCTTGTGTTTCTAGCTCCAACAGTAATACCTAACAATATGCTTGTGTTACTAGCTCCAACAGTAATACCTAGCAATATGCTTGTGTTTCTAGCTCCAACAGTAATACCTAACAATATGCTAGTGTTTCTAGCTCCAACAGTAATACCTAACAATATGCTTGTGTTTCTAGCTCCAACAGTAATACCTAACAATATGCTTGTGTTTCTAGCTCCAACAGTAATACCTAGCAATATGCTTGTGTTTCTAGCTCCAACAGTAATACCTAGCAATATGCTTGTGTTTCTAGCTCCAACAGTACAGTAATACCTAACAATATGCTTGTGTTTCTAGCTCCAACAGTAATACCTAGCAATATGCTTGTGTTTCTAGCTCCAACAGTACAGTAATACCTAATAATATGCTTGTGTTTCTAGCTCCAACAGTAATACCTAACAATATGCTTGTGTTTCTAGCTCCAACAGTAATACCTAGCAATATGCTTGTGTTTCTAGCTCCAACAGTAATACCTAGCAATATGCTTGTGTTTCTAGCTCCAACAGTAATACCTAGCAATATGCTTGTGTTTCTAGCTCCAACAGTAATACCTAGCAATATGCTTGTGTTTCTAGCTCCAACAGTAATACCTAATAATATGCTTGTGTTTCTAGCTCCAACAGTAATACCTAGCAATATGCTTGTGTTTCTAGCTCCAACAGTAATACCTAACAATATGCTTGTGTTTCTAGCTCCAACAGTAATACCTAGCAATATGCTTGTGTTTCTAGCTCCAACAGTAATACCTAACAATATGCTTGTGTTTCTAGCTCCAACAGTAATACCTAGCAATATGCTTGTGTTTCTAGCTCCAACAGTAATACCTAACAATATGCTTGTGTTTCTAGCTCCAACAGTAATACCTAACAATATGCTTGTGTTTCTAGCTCCAACAGTAATACCTAACAATATGCTTGTGTTTCTAGCTCCAACAGTAATACCTAACAATATGCTTGTGTTTCTAGCTCCAACAGTAATACCTAACAATATGCTTGTGTTTCTAGCTCCAACAGTAATACCTAGCAATATGCTTGTGTTTCTAGCTCCAACAGTAATACCTATCAATATGCTTGTGTTTCTAGCTCCAACAGTAATACCTAGCAATATGCTTGTGTTTCTAGCTCCAACAGTAATACCTAGCAATATGCTTGTGTTTCTAGCTCCAACAGTACAGTAATACCTAACAATATGCTTGTGTTTCTAGCTCCAACAGTAATACCTAGCAATATGCTTGTGTTTCTAGCTCCAACAGTACAGTAATACCTAATAATATGCTTGTGTTTCTAGCTCCAACAGTAATACCTAACAATATGCTTGTGTTTCTAGCTCCAACAGTAATACCTAACAATAGGCGTGTGTTTCTAGCTCCAACAGTAATACCTAGCAATATGCTTGTGTTTCTAGCTCCAACAGTAATACCTAGCAATATGCTTGTGTTTCTAGCTCCAACAGTAATACCTAACAATATGCTTGTGTTTCTAGCTCCAACAGTAATACCTAACAATATGCTTGTGTTTCTAGCTCCAACAGTAATACCTAGCAATATGCTTGTGTTTCTAGCTCCAACAGTAATACCTAGCAATATGCTTGTGTTTCTAGCTCCAACAGTAATACCTAGCAATATGCTTGTGTTTCTAGCTCCAACAGTAATACCTAGCAATATGCTTGTGTTTCTAGCTCCAACAGTAATACCTAACAATATGCTTGTGTTTCTAGCTCCAACAGTAATACCTAGCAATATGCTTGTGTTTCTAGCTCCAACAGTAATACCTAACAATAGGCTTGTGTTTCTAGCTCCAACAGTAATACCTAACAATATGCTTGTGTTTCTAGCTCCAACAGTAATACCTAGCAATATGCTTGTGTTTCTAGCTCCAACAGTAATACCTAGCAATATGCTTGTGTTTCTAGCTCCAACAGTAATACCTAGCAATATGCTTGTGTTTCTAGCTCCAACAGTAATACCTAGCAATATGCTTGTGTTTCTAGCTCCAACAGTAATACCTAGCAATATGCTTGTGTTTCTAGCTCCAACAGTAATACCTAGCAATATGCTTGTGTTTCTAGCTCCAACAGTAATACCTAGCAATATGCTTGTGTTTCTAGCTCCAACAGTAATACCTAGCAATATGCTTGTGTTTCTAGCTCCAACAGTACAGTAATACCTAGCAATATGCTTGTGTTTCTAGCTCCTACAGTAATACCTAGCAATATGCTTGTGTTTCTAGCTCCAACAGTAATACCTAATAATATGCTTGTGTTTCTAGCTCCAACAGTAATACCTAGCAATATGCTTGTGTTTCTAGCTCCAACAGTAATACCTAGCAATATGCTTGTGTTTCTAGCTCCAACAGTGCAGTAATACCTAGCAATATGCTTGTGTTTCTAGCTCCAACAGTAATACCTAGCAATATGCTTGTGTTTCTAGCTCCAACAGTAATACCTAGCAATATGCTTGTGTTTCTAGCTCCAACAGTAATACCTAGCAATATGCTTGTGTTTCTAGCTCCAACAGTAATACCTAACAATATGCTTGTGTTTCTAGCTCCAACAGTAATACCTAGCAATATGCTTGTGTTTCTAGCTCCAACAGTAATACCTAGCAATATGCTTGTGTTTCTAGCTCCAACAGTAATACCTAGCAATATGCTTGTGTTTCTAGCTCCAACAGTAATACCTAGCAATATGCTTGTGTTTCTAGCTCCAACAGTAATACCTAACAATATGCTTGTGTTTCTAGCTCCAACAGTAATACCTAGCAATATGCTTGTGTTTCTAGCTCCAACAGTAATACCTAGCAATATGCTTGTGTTTCTAGCTCCAACAGTAATACCTAGCAATATGCTTGTGTTTCTAGCTCCAACAGTAATACCTAACAATATGCTTGTGTTTCTAGCTCCAACAGTAATACCTAGCAATATGCTTGTGTTTCTAGCTCCAACAGTAATACCTAACAATATGCTTGTGTTTCTAGCTCCAACAGTAATACCTAGCAATATGCTTGTGTTTCTAGCTCCAACAGTAATACCTAGCAATATGCTTGTGTTTCTAGCTCCAACAGTAATACCTAACAATATGCTTGTGTTTCTAGCTCCAACAGTAATACCTAGCAATATGCTTGTGTTTCCAGCTCCAACAGTAATACCTAGCAATATGCTTGTGTTTCTAGCTCCAACAGTAATACCTAGCAATATGCTTGTGTTTCTAGCTCCAACAGTAATACCTAGCAATATGCTTGTGTTTCTAGCTCCAACAGTAATACCTAATACTATGCTTGTGTTTCTAGCTCCAACAGTAATACCTAGCAATATGCTTGTGTTTCTAGCTCCAACAGTAATACCTAGCAATATGCTTGTGTTTCTAGCTCCAACAGTAATACCTAGCAATATGCTTGTGTTTCCAGCTCCAACAGTAATACCTAGCAATATGCTTGTGTTTCTAGCTCCAACAGTAATACCTAGCAATATGCTTGTGTTTCCAGCTCCAACAGTAATACCTAACAATATGCTTGTGTTTCTAGCTCCAACAGTAATACCTAGCAATATGCTTGTGTTTCTAGCTCCAACAGTAATACCTAGCAATATGCTTGTGTTTCTAGCTCCAACAGTACAGTAATACCTAGCAATATGCTTGTGTTTCTAGCTCCAACAGTAATACCTAGCAATATGCTTGTGTTTCTAGCTCCAACAGTAATAACTAGCAATATGCTCGTGTTTCCAGCTCCAACAGTAATACCTAGCAATATGCTTGTGTTTCTAGCTCCAACAGTAATACCTAACAATAGGCTTGTGTTTCTAGCTCCAACAGTAATACCTAACAATAGGCTTGTGTTTCTAGCTCCAACAGTAATACCTAACAATAGGCTTGTGTTTCTAGCTCCAACAGTAATACCTAGCAATATGCTTGTGTTTCTAGCTCCTACAGTAATACCTAGCAATATGCTTGTGTTTCTAGCTCCAACAGTAATACCTAGCAATATGCTTGTGTTTCTAGCTCCAACAGTAATACCTAGCAATATGCTTGTGTTTCTAGCTCCAACAGTAATACCTAGCAATATGCTTGTGTTTCTAGCTCCAACAGTACAGTAATACCTAATAATATGCTTGTGTTTCTAGCTCCAACAGTAATACCTAACAATATGCTTGTGTTTCTAGCTCCAACAGTAATACCTAACAATAGGCTTGTGTTTCTAGCTCCAACAGTAATACCTAGCAATATGCTTGTGTTTCTAGCTCCAACAGTAATACCTAGCAATATGCTTGTGTTTCTAGCTCCAACAGTAATACCTAACAATATGCTTGTGTTTCTAGCTCCAACAGTAATACCTAGCAATATGCTTGTGTTTCTAGCTCCAACAGTAATACCTAACAATAGGCTTGTGTTTCTAGCTCCAACAGTAATACCTAACAATATGCTTGTGTTTCTAGCTCCAACAGTAATACCTAGCAATATGCTTGTGTTTCTAGCTCCAACAGTAATACCTAGCAATATGCTTGTGTTTCTAGCTCCAACAGTAATACCTAGCAATATGCTTGTGTTTCTAGCTCCAACAGTAATACCTAGCAATATGCTTGTGTTTCTAGCTCCAACAGTACAGTAATACCTAGCAATATGCTTGTGTTTCTAGCTCCAACAGTAATACCTAGCAATATGCTTGTGTTTCTAGCTCCAACAGTAATACCTAACAATATGCTTGTGTTTCTAGCTCCAACAGTAATACCTAGCAATATGCTTGTGTTTCTAGCTCCTACAGTAATACCTAGCAATATGCTTGTGTTTCTAGCTCCAACAGTAATACCTAATAATATGCTTGTGTTTCTAGCTCCAACAGTAATACCTAGCAATATGCTTGTGTTTCTAGCTCCAACAGTAATACCTAGCAATATGCTTGTGTTTCTAGCTCCAACAGTGCAGTAATACCTAGCAATATGCTTGTGTTTCTAGCTCCTACAGTAATACCTAGCAATATGCTTGTGTTTCTAGCTCCAACAGTAATACCTAACAATATGCTTGTGTTTCTAGCTCCAACAGTAATACCTAGCAATATGCTTGTGTTTCCAGCTCCAACAGTAATACCTAGCAATATGCTTGTGTTTCTAGCTCCAACAGTAATACCTAGCAATATGCTTGTGTTTCTAGCTCCTACAGTAATACCTAGCAATATGCTTGTGTTTCTAGCTCCAACAGTAATACCTAATAATATGCTTGTGTTTCTAGCTCCAACAGTAATACCTAGCAATATGCTTGTGTTTCTAGCTCCAACAGTAATACCTAACAATATGCTTGTGTTTCTAGCTCCAACAGTAATACCTAGCAATATGCTTGTGTTTCTAGCTCCTACAGTAATACCTAGCAATATGCTTGTGTTTCCAGCTCCAACAGTAATACCTAGCAATATGCTTGTGTTTCTAGCTCCAACAGTAATACCTAGCAATATGCTTGTGTTTCTAGCTCCAACAGTAATACCTAATACTATGCTTGTGTTTCTAGCTCCAACAGTAATACCTAGCAATATGCTTGTGTTTCTAGCTCCAACAGTAATACCTAGCAATATGCTTGTGTTTCTAGCTCCAACAGTAATACCTAGCAATATGCTTGTGTTTCCAGCTCCAACAGTAATACCTAGCAATATGCTTGTGTTTCTAGCTCCAACAGTAATACCTAGCAATATGCTTGTGTTTCCAGCTCCAACAGTAATACCTAACAATATGCTTGTGTTTCTAGCTCCAACAGTAATACCTAGCAATATGCTTGTGTTTCCAGCTCCAACAGTAATACCTAACAATATGCTTGTGTTTCTAGCTCCAACAGTAATACCTAGCAATATGCTTGTGTTTCCAGCTCCAACAGTAATACCTAACAATATGCTTGTGTTTCTAGCTCCAACAGTAATACCTAGCAATATGCTTGTGTTTCTAGCTCCAACAGTAATACCTAGCAATATGCTTGTGTTTCTAGCTCCAACAGTAATAACTAGCAATATGCTCGTGTTTCCAGCTCCAACAGTAATACCTAGCAATATGCTTGTGTTTCTAGCTCCAACAGTAATACCTAACAATAGGCTTGTGTTTCTAGCTCCAACAGTAATACCTAACAATAGGCTTGTGTTTCTAGCTCCAACAGTAATACCTAACAATAGGCTTGTGTTTCTAGCTCCAACAGTAATACCTAGCAATATGCTTGTGTTTCTAGCTCCAGCAGTAATACCTAACAATATGCTTGTGTTTCTAGCTCCAACAGTAATACCTAACAATATGCTTGTGTTTCTAGCTCCAACAGTAATACCTAGCAATATGCTTGTGTTTCTAGCTCCTACAGTAATACCTAGCAATATGCTTGTGTTTCTAGCTCCAACAGTGCAGTAATACCTAACAATATGCTTGTGTTTCTAGCTCCAACAGTAATACCTAAAAATAGGCTTGTGTTTCTAGCTCCAACAGTAATACCTAGCAATATGCTTGTGTTTCTAGCTCCAACAGTAATACCTAGCAATATGCTTGTGTTTCTAGCTCCAACAGTAATACCTAGCAATATGCTTGTGTTTCTAGCTCCAACAGTAATACCTAGCAATATGCTTGTGTTTCTAGCTCCAACAGTAATACCTAGCAATATGCTTGTGTTTCTAGCTCCAACAGTAATACCTAGCAATATGCTTGTGTTTCTAGCTCCAACAGTAATACCTAGCAATATGCTTGTGTTTCTAGCTCCAACAGTAATACCTAGCAATATGCTTGTGTTTCTAGCTCCAACAGTAATACCTAATAATATGCTTGTGTTTCTAGCTCCAACAGTAATACCTAGCAATATGCTTGTGTTTCTAGCTCCAACAGTAATACCTAATAATATGCTTGTGTTTCTAGCTCCAACAGTTATACCTAGCAATATGCTTGTTCTTCTAGCTCCAACAGTAATACCTTGCAATATGCTTGTGTTTCTAGCTCCAACAGTAATACCTAGCAATATGCTTGTGTTTCTAGCTCCAACAGTAATACCTAGCAATATGCTTGTGTTTCTAGCTCCTACAGTAATACCTAGCAATATGCTTGTGTTTCTAGCTCCAACAGTGCAGTAATACCTAACAATATGCTTGTGTTTCTAGCTCCAACAGTAATACCTAACAATAGGCTTGTGTTTCTAGCTCCAACAGTAATACCTAGCAATATGCTTGTGTTTCTAGCTCCAACAGTAATACCTAGCAATATGCTTGTGTTTCTAGCTCCAACAGTAATACCTAACAATATGCTTGTGTTTCTAGTTGCAACAGTAATACCTAGCAATATGCTTGTGTTTCTAGCTCCAACAGTAATACCTAGCAATATGCTTGTGTTTCTAGCTCCTACAGTAATACCTAGCAATATGCTTGTGTTTCTAGCTCCAACAGTAATACCTAGCAATATGCTTGTGTTTCTAGCTCCAACAGTAATACCTAATAATATGCTTGTGTTTCTAGCTCCTACAGTAATACCTAGCAATATGCTTGTGTTTCTAGCTCCAACAGTAATACCTAGCAATATGCTTGTGTTTCTAGCTCCAACAGTAATACCTAACAATAGGCTTGTGTTTCTAGCTCCAACAGTAATACCTAGCAATATGCTTGTGTTTCCAGCTGCAACAGTAATACCTAACAATAGGCTTGTGTTTCTAGCTCCAACAGTAATACCTAGCAATATGCTTGTGTTTCTAGCTCCAACAGTAATACCTAGCAATATGCTTGTGTTTCTAGCTCCAACAGTAATACCTAGCAATATGCTTGTGTTTCTAGCTCCAACAGTAATACCTAGCAATATGCTTGTGTTTCTAGCTCCAACAGTAATACCTAGCAATATGCTTGTGTTTCTAGCTCCAACAGTAATACCTAGCAATATGCTTGTGTTTCTAGCTCCAACAGTAATACCTAGCAATATGCTTGTGTTTCTAGCTCCAACAGTAATACCTAGCAATATGCTTGTGTTTCTAGCTCCAACAGTAATACCTAACAGTATGCTTGTGTTTCTAGCTCCAACAGTAATACCTAGCAATATGCTTGTGTTTCTAGCTCCAACAGTAATACCTAGCAATATGCTTGTGTTTCTAGCTCCAACAGTACAGTAATACCTAGCAATATGCTTGTGTTTCTAGCTCCAACAGTAATACCTAGCAATATGCTTGTGTTTCTAGCTCCAACAGTAATACCTAGCAATATGCTTGTGTTTCTAGCTCCAACAGTAATACCTAGCAATATGCTTGTGTTTCTAGCTCCAACAGTACAGTAATACCCAGCAATATGCTTGTGTTTCTAGCTCCAGCAGTAATACCTAGCAATATGCTTGTGTTTCTAGCTCCAACAGTAATACCTAACAATATGCTTGTGTTTCTAGCTCCAACAGTAATACCTAGCAATATGCTTGTGTTTCTAGCTCCAACAGTAATACCTAACAATATGCTTGTGTTTCTAGTTCCAACAGTAATACCTAGCAATATGCTTGTGTTTCTAGCTCCAACAGTAATACCTAGCAATATGCTTGTGTTTCTATCTCCAACAGTAATACCTAGCAATATGCTTGTGTTTCTAGCTCCAACAGTAATACCTAGCAATATGCTTGTGTTTCTAGCTCCAACAGTAATACCTAGCAATATGCTTGTGTTTCTAGCTCCAACAGTAATACCTAGCAATATGCTTGTGTTTCTAGCTCCAACAGTAATACCTAGCAATATGCTTGTGTTTCTAGCTCCAACAGTAATACCTAGCAATATGCTTGTGTTTCTAGCTCCAACAGTAATACCTAGCAATATGCTTGTGTTTCTAGCTCCAACAGTAATACCTAGCAATATGCTTGTGTTTCTAGCTCCAACAGTACAGTAATACCTAGCAATATGCTTGTGTTTCTAGCTCCAACAGTAATACCTAACAATATGCGTGTGTTTCTAGCTCCAACAGTAATACCTAGCAATATGCTTGTGTTTCTAGCTCCAACAGTAATACCTAGCAATATGCTAGTGTTTCTAGCTCCAACAGTAATACCTAGCAATATGCTTGTGTTTCTAGCTCCAACAGTAATACCTAGCAATATGCTTGTGTTTCTAGCTCCAACAGTAATACCTAGCAATATGCTTGTGTTTCTAGCTCCAACAGTAATACCTAGCAATATGCTTGTGTTTCTAGCTCCAACAGTAATACCTAGCAATATGCTTGTGTTTCTAGCTCCAACAGTAATACCTAACAATATGCTTGTGTTTCTAGCTCCAACAGTACAGTAATACCTAGCAATATGCTTGTGTTTCTAGCTCCAACAGTAATACCTAGCAATATGCTTGTGTTTCTAGCTCCAACAGTAATACCTAGCAATATGCTTGTGTTTCTAGCTCCAACAGTAATACCTAGCAATATGCTTGTGTTTCTAGCTCCAACAGTAATACCTAGCAATATGCTTGTGTTTCTAGCTCCAACAGTAATACCTAGCAATATGCTTGTGTTTCTAGCTCCAACAGTAATACCTAATAATATGCTTGTGTTTCCAGCTCCAACAGTAATACCTAGCAATATGCTTGTGTTTCTAGCTCCAACAGTAATACCTAACAATATGCTTGTGTTTCTAGCTCCAACAGTAATACCTAGCAATATGCTTGTGTTTCTAGCTCCAACAGTAATACCTAGCAATATGCTTGTGTTTCTTGCTCCAGCAGTAATACCTAGCAATATGCTTGTGTTTCTAGCTCCAACAGTAATACCTAGCAATATGCTTGTGTTTCTAGCTCCAACAGTAATACCTAGCAATATGCTTGTGTTTCTAGCTCCAACAGTAATACCTAGCAATATGCTTGTGTTTCTAGCTCCAACAGTAATACCTAACAATATGCTTGTGTTTCTAGCTCCAACAGTAATACCTAGCAATATGCTTGTGTTTCTAGCTCCAACAGTAATACCTAGCAATATGCTTGTGTTTCTAGCTCCAACAGTAATACCTAGCAATATGCTTGTGTTTCTAGCTCCAACAGTAATACCTAGCAATATGCTTGTGTTTCTAGCTCCAACAGTAATACCTAACAATATGCTTGTGTTTCTAGCTCCAACAGTAATACCTAGCAATATGCTTGTGTTTCTAGCTCCAACAGTAATACCTAACAATAGGCTTGTGTTTCTAGCTCCAACAGTAATACCTAGCAATATGCTTGTGTTTCTAGCTCCAACAGTACAGTAATACCTAGCAATATGCTTGTGTTTGTAGCTCCAACAGTAATACCTAGCAATATGCTTGTGTTTCTAGCTCCAACAGTAATACCTAGCAATATGCTTGTGTTTCCAGCTCCAACAGTACAGTAATACCTAGCAATATGCTCATGTTTCTAGCTCCAACAGTAATACCTAGCAATATGCTTGTGTTTCTAACTCCAACAGTAATACCTAGCAATATGCTTGTGTTTCTAGCTCCAACAGTAATACCTAACAATATGCTTGTGTTTCTAGCTCCAACAATTGCAGTGATACATAGCAATTATATAGTTATATAGGATGGTGTGTATTGACAGTAGTTATATAGGATGGTGTGTATAGACAGTGGTTATAACGGGATGGACGGTATACATGGGCAGTATAAGAATAGAAAAGGTTTGTACTGCAGAAGTTATATAGGATGAACCAGGACTAGAATACAGTATGAAGTGGACAGCAGTAGTTATATAGGATGAACCAGGACTAGAATACAGTATATACATATGAAGTGGACAGCAGTAGTTATATAGGATGAACCAGGACTAGAATACAGTATTATACATATGAAGTGGACAGCAGTAGTTATATAGGATGGACCAGGACTAGAATACAGTATGAAGTGGACAGCAGTAGTTATATAGGATGAACCAGGACTAGAATACAGTATTATACATATGAAGTGGACAGCAGTAGTTATATAGGATGAACCAGGACTAGAATACAGTATTATACATATGAAGTGGACAGCAGTAGTTATATAGGATGAACCATGACTAGAATACAGTATTATACATATGAAGTGGACAGCAGTAGTTATATAGGATGAACCAGGACTAGAATACAGTATTATACATATGAAGTGGACAGCAGTAGTTATATAGGATGAACCAGGACTAGAATACAGTATTATACATATGAAGTGGACAGCAGTAGTTATATAGGATGAACCAGGACTAGAATACAGTATTATACATATGAAGTGGACAGCAGTAGTTATATAGGATGAACCAGGACTAGAATACAGTATGAAGTGGACAGCAGTAGTTATATAGGATGAACCAGGACTAGAATACAGTATTATACATATGAAGTGGACAGCAGTAGTTATATAGGATGAACCAGGACTAGAATACAGTATTATACATATGAAGTGGACAGCAGTAGTTATATAGGATGAACCAGGACTAGAATACAGTATTATACATATGAAGTGGACAGCAGTAGTTATATAGGATGAACCAGGACTAGAATACAGTATTATACATATGAAGTGGACAGCAGTAGTTATATAGGATGAACCAGGACTAGAATACAGTATTATACATATGAAGTGGACAGCAGTAGTTATATAGGATGAACCAGGACTAGAATACAGTATTATACATATGAAGTGGACAGCAGTAGTTATATAGGATGAACCAGGACTAGAATACAGTATGAAGTGGACAGCAGTAGTTATATAGGATGAACCAGGACTAGAATACAGTATTATACATACGAAGTGGACAGCAGTAGTTATATAGGATGAAACAGGACTAGAATACAGTATGAAGTGGACAGCAGTAGTTATATAGGATGAACCAGGACTAGAATACAGTATTATACATACGAAGTGGACAGCAGTAGTTATATAGGATGAACCAGGACTAGAATACAGTATGAAGTGGACAGCAGTAGTTATATAGGATGAACAAGGACTAGAATACAGTATTATACATATGAAGTGGACAGCAGTAGTTATATAGGATGAACCAGGACTAGAATACAGTATTATATATATGAAGTGGACAGCAGTAGTTATATAGGATGAACCAGGACTAGAATACAGTATATACATATGAAGTGGACAGTAGTTATATAGGATGAACCAGGACTAGAATACAGTATTATACATATGAAGTGGACAGCAGTAGTTATATAGGATGAACCAGGACTAGAATACAGTATGAAGTGGACAGCAGTAGTTATATAGGATGAACCAGGACTAGAATACAGTATGAAGTGGACAGCAGTAGTTATATAGGATGAACCAGGACTAGAATACAGTATTATACATATGAAGTGGACAGCAGTAGTTATATAGGATGAACAAGGACTAGAATACAGTATTATACATATGAAGTGGACAGCAGTAGTTATATAGGATGAACCAGGACTAGAATACAGTATTATACATATGAAGTGGACAGCAGTAGTTATATAGGATGAACCAGGACTAGAATACAGTATGAAGTGGACAGCAGTAGTTATATAGGATGAACCAGGACTAGAATACAGTATGAAGTGGACAGCAGTAGTTATATAGGATGAACCAGGACTAGAATACAGTATTATACATATGAAGTGGACAGCAGTAGTTATATAGGATGAACCAGGACTAGAATACAGTATTATACATATGAAGTGGACAGCAGTAGTTATATAGGATGAACCAGGACTAGAATACAGTATTATACATATGAAGTGGACAGCAGTAGTTATATAGGATGAACCAGGACTAGAATACAGTATTATACATATGAAGTGGACAGCAGTAGTTATATAGGATGAACCAGGACTAGAATACAGTATTATACATATGAAGTGGACAGCAGTAGTTATATAGGATGAACCAGGACTAGAATACAGTATTATACATATGAAGTGGACAGCAGTAGTTATATAGGATGAACCATGACTAGAATACAGTATTATACATATGAAGTGGACAGCAGTAGTTATATAGGATGAACCAGGACTAGAATACAGTATTATACATATGAAGTGGACATCAGTAGTTATATAGGATGAACCAGGACTAGAATACAGTATTATACATATGAAGTGGACAGCAGTAGTTATATAGGATGAACCAGGACTAGAATACAGTATTATACATATGAAGTGGACAGCAGTAGTTATATAGGATGAACCAGGACTAGAATACAGTATTATACATATGAAGTGGACAGCACTAGTTATATAGGATGAACCAGGACTAGAATACAGTATGAAGTGGACAGCAGTAGTTATATAGGATGAACCAGGACTAGAATACAGTATATACATATGAAGTGGACAGCAGTAGTTATATAGGATGAACCAGGACTAGAATACAGTATTATACATATGAAGTGGACAGCAGTAGTTATATAGGATGAACCAGGACTAGAATACAGTATATACATATGAAGTGGACAGCAGTAGTTATATAGGATGAACCAGGACTAGAATACAGTATTATACATATGACGTGGACAGCAGTAGTTATATAGGATGAACCAGGACTAGAATACAGTATGAAGTGGACAGCAGTAGTTATATAGGATGAACCAGGACTAGAATACAGTATTATACATATGAAGTGGACAGCAGTAGTTATATAGGATGAACCAGGACTAGAATACAGTATTATACATATGAAGTGGACAGCAGTAGTTATATAGGATGAACCAGGACTAGAATACAGTATATACATATGAAGTAGAACAGTATGTAGACATTATTAAAGTGACCAGTGTTCCATGACTATATGTACATAATGCAGCAGTCTCTAACCAGTGTTGCTGCAGTCTGTCGGGTACCTGTCTCATCTCTGTCCTCGTGTCTACCTGTAGACATTATTAAAGTGACCAGTGTTGCTGCAGTCTGTCAGGTACCTGTCTCATCTCTGTCCTGGTGTCTACCTGTAGACATTATTAAAGTGACCAGTGTTGCTGCAGTCTGCCAGGTACCTGTCTCATCTCTGTCCTCGTGTCTACCTGTAGACATTATTAAAGTGACCAGTGTTGCTGCAGTCTGTCAGGTACCTGTCTCATCTCTGTCCTCGTGTCTACCTGTAGACATTATTAAAGTGACCAGTGTTGCTGCAGTCTGTCAGGTACCTGTCTCATCTCTGTCCTCGTGTCTACCTGTAGGCATTATTAAAGTGACCAGTGTTGCTGCAGTCTGTCAGGTACCTGTCTCATCTCTGTCCTCGTGTCTACCTGTAGACATTATTAAAGTGACCAGTGTTGCTGCAGTCTGTCAGGTACCTGTCTCATCTCTGTCCTCGTGTCTACCTGTAGACATTATTAAAGTGACCAGTGTTGCTGCAGTCTGTCAGGTACCTGTCTCATCTCTGTCCTCGTGTCTACCTGTAGGCATTATTAAAGTGACCAGTGTTGCTGCAGTCTGTCAGGTACCTGTCTCATCTCTGTCCTCGTGTCTACCTGTAGGCATTATTAAAGTGACCAGTGTTGCTGCAGTCTGTCAGGTACCTGTCTCATCTCTGTCCTCGTGTCTACCTGTAGGCATTATTAAAGTGACCAGTGTTGCTGCAGTCTGTCAGGTACCTGTCTCATCTCTGTCCTCGTGTCTACCTGTAGACATTATTAAAGTGACCAGTGTTGCTGCAGTCTGTCAGGTACCTGTCCCATCTCTGTCCTCGTGTCTACCTGTAGACATTATTAAAGTGACCAGTGTTGCTGCAGTCTGTCAGGTACCTGTCTCATCTCTGTCCTCGTGTCTACCTGTAGACATTATTAAAGTGACCAGTGTTGCTGCAGTCTGTCAGGTACCTGTCTCATCTCTGTCCTCGTGTCTACCTGTAGACATTATTAAAGTGACCAGTGTTGCTGCAGTCTGTCAGGTACCTGTCTCATCTCTGTCCTCGTGTCTACCTGTAGACATTATTAAAGTGACCAGTGTTGCTGCAGTCTGCCAGGTACCTGTCTCATCTCTGTCCTCGTGTCTACCTGTAGGCATTATTAAAGTGACCAGTGTTGCTGCAGTCTGCCAGGTACCTGTCTCATCTCTGTCCTCGTGTCTACCTGTAGACATTATTAAAGTGACCAGTGTTGCTGCAGTCTGTCAGGTACCTGTCTCATCTCTGTCCTCGTGTCTACCTGTAGGCATTATTAAAGTGACCAGTGTTGCTGCAGTCTGTCAGGTACCTGTCTCATCTCTGTCCTCGTGTCTACCTGTAGACATTATTAAAGTGACCAGTGTTGCTGCAGTCTGTCAGGTACCTGTCTTATCTCTGTCCTCGTGTCTACCTGTAGGCATGAAATTCCAGCAGCTTGTCTCTTTGAACGACTTCAAGGTAAAAACGATAGTGGACAATGAAGTGTTGGGCTGTCGATACTTCCACAGTACGTCTTGCCTGCTCCGTGTGCAGTACACCTCCACAGTACGTCTTGCCTGCTCCGTATGCAGTACACCTCCACAGTACGTCTTGCCTGCTCCGTATGCAGTACACCTCCACAGTACGTCTTGCCTGCTCCGTATGCAGTACACCTCCACAGTACGTCTTGCCTGCTCCGTATCCAGTACACCTCCACAGTACGTCTTGCCTGCTCCGTATGCAGTACACCTCCACAGTACGTCTTGCCTGCTCCGTATCCAGTACACCTCCACAGTACGTCTTGCCTGCTCCGTATGCAGTACACCTCCACAGTACGTCTTGCCTGCTCCGTATGCAGTACACCTCCACAGTACGTCTTGCCTGCTCCGTGTGCAGTACACCTCCACAGTACATCTTGCCTGCTCCGTATGCAGTACACCTCCACAGTACGTCTTGCCTGCTCAGTGTGCAGTACACCTCCACAGTACGTCTTGCCTGCTCCGTGTGCAGTACACCTCCACAGTACGTCTTGCCTGCTCCGTATGCAGTACACCTCCACAGTACGTCTTGCCTGCTCCGTATGCAGTACACCTCCACAGTACGTCTTGCCTGCTCCGTATGCATATCTTGGAAATGTTTCTGTGTATAACACTTGCTGCTATTTCGGCCAGGTCTCTCTTGAAAAGAGCTGTTTTAATCTCAATGAGACTAACCTTTGGGGCGGCAGGTAGCCTAGTGGTTGGAGCGTTGGGCCAGTAACCCGAAAGGTTACGAAAGTTTTTTTTTTTAAACTCCGTAAGGCAATCAAACAGGCAAAACGTCAGCATATTGTCAAGGTGGAGTCCCAATTCAACGGCTCAAACACGAGATTACAAAGGGAAAACCAGTCTACAGACAATCACAGATTACAAAGGGAAAACCGGCCTACAGAATATCACAGATTACAAAGGGAAAACCGGCCTACAGACAATCACAGATTACAAAGGGAAAACCAGTCTACAGACAATCACAGATTACAAAGGGAAAACCGGTCTACAGACTCTCACAGATTACAAAGGGAAAACCGGCCTACAGACAATCACGGATTACAAAGGGAAAACTGGTCTACAGACAATCACAGATTACAACGGGAAAACCGGCCTACAGACAATCACAGATTACAAAGGGAAAACCGGTCTACAGACTCTCACAGATTACAAAGGGAAAACCAGTCTACAGACAATCACAGATTACAAAGGGAAAACTGGTCTACAGACTATCACAGATTACAAAGGGAAAACCGGCCTACAGACAATCACAGATTACAAAGGGAAAACCGGTCTACAGACAATCACAGATTACAAAGGGAGAACCGGCCTACAGACAATCACGGATTACAAAGGGAAAACCACAGACTACAAAGGGAAAACCGGTCTACAGACAATCACAGACAGCCACTTCATTGACACCGACGTCTTGCTTCCGGACAAACGAAACACCGTCTTCACCAGATTTGAGGATAACACAGTACCACTGACGCGGCCCGCTACCAAGGACTGTGGGCTCTCCTTCTCCATGGCCGACGTGAGTAAGACATTTAACTGTGTTAACCCTCGCAAGGCTGCTGGCCCAGATGGCATCCCTAGCCACGTCCTCAGAGCATGCGCAGACCAGGTGGCTGGAGTGTTTACGGACATATTCAATCTCTCCCTATCCCAGTCTGCTGTCCCCATTTGCTTCAAGATGTCCACCATTGTTCCTGTATCCAAGAAAGCAAAGGTAACTGGACTAAATGACTATCGCCCCGTAGTACTCACTTCTGTCATCATGAAGTGCTTTGAGAGACTAGTCAAGGATCATATCACCTTACCTGCCATCCTAGACCCACTTCAATTTGCTTACCGCACCAATAGATCCACAGACGATGCATTCGCCATCACTCTGCACACTGCCCTATACCATCTGGACAAGAGGAATACCTCTGTAAGAATGCTGTTTATTGACTATAGCTCAGCATTCAACACCATAGTACCCTCCAAGCTCATCATTAAGCTCGAGGCCCTGGGTCTGAACCCCACCCTGTGCAACTAGGGTCCTGGACTTCCTGAGGGGCTACCCCCCAGGTGGTGAAGGTAGGAAACATCACCTCCACTCCGCTGATCCTCAACACTGGGGCCCCACAAGGGTGCGTGCTCAGCCCCCTCCTGTACTCCCCATTCACACATGACTGCATGGCCAAGCATGCCTCCAACTCAATCATCAAGTTTGCAGGTGACACAACAGTAGTAGGCTTGATTACCAACGATGACGAGGTGAGGGCTCTGGGAGTGTGCTGCCTGGAAAACAACCTCTCACTCAACGTCAACAAAACAAAGATGATCGTGGACTTCAGGAAACAGGGTGCACCCCCTATCTACATCGACGGGACCGCAGTGGAGAAAGTGGAAAGCTTCAAGTTCCTTGGTGTACACATCACTGACAAACTGAAATGGACCACCCACACAGACAGTGTAGTGAAGAAGGCGCAACAGAGCCTCTTCAACCTCAGGAGGCTGAAGAAATGTGGCTTGTCATCTAAAACCATCACAAACTTTTACAGATGCACAATTGAGAGCATCCTGTCGGGCTGTATCACCGCCTGGTATGGCAACTGCTCCGCCCACAACCGTAAGGCTCTCCAGAGGGTAGTGAGGTCTGCACAACGCATCACCGGGGGCAAACTACCTGCCCTCCAGGACACCTACAGCACCCGATGTCACAGGAAGGCCATAAAGATCATCAAGGACAACAACCACCCGAGCCACTGCCTGTTCACCCCGCTATCATCCAGAAGGCGAGGTCAGTACAGGTGCATCAAAGCAGGGACCGAGAGACTGAAAAACAGCATCTATCTCAAGGCCATCAGACTGTTAAACAGCCATGACTAGGCAGTTTCCACCTGGTTACACAACCCTGCACCTTAGAGGCTGCTGCCCTGTATATGTAGACACGGAATCACTGGTCACTTTTATAATGGAACACCAGTCACTTTAATAATGTTACACAACCCTGCACCTTAGAGGCTGCTGCCCTGTATATGTAGACATGGAATCACTGGTCACTTTTATAATGGAACACGAGTCACTTTATTTTATATTTCACCTTTATTTATCCAGGTAGGCCAGTTGAGAACAAGTTCTCATTTACAACTGTGACCTGGCCAAAATAAAGCAAAGCAGTGCGACAAAATACAACAACACAGAGTTACACATGGGATAAACAAACGTACAGTCAATAACACAATAGAAAAACCTGTATACAGTGTGTTCAAATGGAGTAAGGAGGTAAGGCAATAAATATGCCATAGTGGCGAAGTAATTACAATTTAGCAAATTAACACTGGAGTGATAGATGTGCAGATGATGATGTGCAAGTAGAAATACTGATGTGCAAATGAGCAAAAAAGTAAATAAAAACAATATGGGGATGAGGTAGTTGGATGGGCTATTTACAGATGGGCTGTGTACAGCTGCAGTGATCTGCTCTGACAGCTGGTGCTTAAAGTTATTGAGGGAGATATGACTCTCCAGCTTCAGTGATTTTTGCAGTTTGTTCCAGTCCTTGGCAGCAGAGAACTGGAAGGAAAAGCAGCCAAAGGAGGTGTTGGGTTTGGGGGTGACCAGAGAGATATACCTGCTGGAGCGCGTGCTACGGGTGGATGCTGCTATGGTGACCAGAGAGATATACCTGCTGGAGTGCGTGCTATGGGTGGGTGTTGTTATGGTGACCAGTGAGCTGAGATAATGTGGAGCTTTATCTAGCAAAGATGTATAGATGACCTGGAGCCAGTGGGTCTGGCGACGAATATGTAGCGAGGCCATACAGGTATAAGGGGCAAAACAGACTGCATCCAGTTTTCTGAGTATTGGAGGCTATTTTGTAAATGACATCGCCGAAGTCGAGGATCGGTAGGATAGTCCGATTTATGACGGTATGTTTGGCAGCGTGAGCTTTGTTGCGAAATAGGAAGCTGATTCTAGATTTCATTTTGGATTGGAGATGCTTAATAGGACTCTGGAAGGAGAGTTTACAGTCTAGCCAGACACCTAGGTATTTGTAGTTGTCCACATATTCTAAGTCAGAACCGTCCAGAGTAGTGATGCTAGTCGTGCGGGAGGTTGCGAGATAGCGATCGGTTGAAAAGCATGCATTTAGTTTTACTAGTGTTTAAGAGCAGTTGGAGGCCACGGAAGGAGTGTTGTATGGCATTGAAGCTCGTTTGGAGGTTTGTTAACACAGTGTCCAAAGAAGGGCCAGATGTATACAGAATGGTGTCGTCTGCGTAGAGGTGGATCAGGGAATCACCCGTAGCAAGAGCGACATCATTGATATATACAGAGAAAAGAGTCGGCCCGAGAATTGAACCCTGTGGCACCCCCATAGAGACTGTCAGAGGTCCGGACAACAGGCCCTCCGATTTGACACACTGAACTCTATCTGAGAAGTAGTTGGTGAACCAGGCGAGGCAGTCATTTGAGAAACCAAGGCTGTTGAGTCTGCCGATAAGAATACGTTGATTGACAGAGTCGAAAGCCTTGGCCAGGTCGATGAAGACGGCTGCACAGTAATGTCTCTTATCGATGGCGGTTATGATATCGTTTAGGATCTTGAGCGTGGCTGAGGTGCACCCATGACCAGCTCTGAAATCAGATTGCATAGCAGAGAAGGTGCAGTGGGTTTCGAAATGGTCGGTAATCTGTTTGTTGACTTGGCTTTCGAAGACCTTAGAAGACCTTTTGGGTCTAGAGTATCACCCCCTTTGAAGAGGGGGATGACCGCGGCAGAATTCCAATCTTTAGGGATCTCGGACGATACAAAAGAGAGGTTGAACAGACTGGTAATAGGGGTTGCAACAATGGCGGTGGATCATTTTAGAAAGAGAGGGTCCAGATTGTCTAGCCCAGTTTATTTGTACGGGTCCAGCTTTTTCAGAACATCTGCTATCTGGATTTGGGTGAAGGAGAAGCTGGGGAGGCTTAGCTGCGGGGGGTGTGGAGCTGTTGGCCTGGGTTGGGGTAGCCAGGAGGAAAGCATGACTAGCCATAGAGAAATGCTTATTGAAGTTCTCAATTATTGTGGATTTATCGGTGTGACAGTGTTTCCTAGCCTCAGTGCAGTGGCAGCTGGGAGGAGGTGCTCTTATTCTCCATGGAGCTTTACAGTGTCCCAAAACATTTTGAGTTAGAGCTACAGGATGCAAATTTCTGTTTGAAAAAGCTAGCCTTTGCTTTCCTAACTGACTGTGTGTATTGGTTTCTGACTACCCTGAAAAGTTGCATATCGCGGGGACTATTCGATGCTAGTGCAGTCCACCACAGGATGTTTTTGTGCTGGTAAAGGGCAGCCAGGTCTGGAGTGAACCAAGGGCTATATCTGTTCTTAGTTCTACATTTTTTGAATGGGGCATGTAAAGAACAACCAGGCATCCTCTACTGACGGGATGAGGTGAATATCCTTCCAGGATACCTCGGCCAGGTCGATTAGAAAGGCCTGCTCGCTGAAGTGTTTCAGGGAGCGTTTGACCGTGATGAGTGGAGGTCGTTTGACCGCGGACCCATAGTGGATGCAGGCAATGAGGCAGTGATCGCTGAGATCCTGGTTGAAAACACCAGAGGTGTATTTGGAGGGCAGGTTGGTCAGGATAATATCTATGAGGGTGCCCATGTTTACAGATTTAGGGTTGTACCTGGTGGGTTCCTTGATCATTTGTGTGAGATTGAGGGCATCTAGGTTAGATTGTGGGACTGCCGGGGTGTTAAGCATATCCCAGTTTATGTCACCTAACAGAACGAACTCTGAAGATAGATGGGGGCGATCAATTCACAAATGGTGTCCAGGGCACAGCTGGGAGCTGAGGGGGGTCTATAACAGGTGGCAACAGTGAGAGACTTGTTTCTGGAGAGATTCATTTTTAAAATTAGAAGCTCAAACTGTTTGGGTATAGACCTGGAAAGTATGACAGAGCTTTGCAGGCTATCTCTGCAGTAGATTGCAACTCCTCCCCCTTTGGCAGTTCTATCTTGACAGAAAATGTTGTAGTTGGGGATGGTAATCTCAGTATTTTTGGTGGCCTTCCTAAACCAGGATTCAGACACGGCAAGGACATCAGGGTTGGCAGAGTGTGCTAAAACAGTGAGTAACACAAACTTAGGGAGGAGGCTTCTGATGTTAACATGCATGAACCCAAGGCTTTTACGGTTACAGAAGTCAACAAATGAGAGCGCCTGGGGCCACACAGGGCCTGGGTTAACCTCCACATCACCCGCGGAGGAGGAGTAGAATGAGGGTATGGCTAAAGGCTATCAAAACTGGTCGTCTAGTGCGTTAGGGAGAGAGAATAAAAGGAGCAGATTTCTGGGCGTGGTAGAATAGATTCAGGGCATAATGTACAGACAGGGGTATGGTGGGATGTGAGTACAGTGGAGGTAAACCTAGGCATTGAGTAACGATAAGAGAGGTTGCATCTCTGGACGCGCTAGTTATGCTGGGTGAGGTCACCGCATGTGTGGGAGGTGGGACAAAAGAGGTATCTGAGGCATGTTGAGTGGGACTAGGGGCAGTTTACATATTTTTGCTTTACTCATCTCATACTGTATTATATTCTACTGTATTCTAGTCAAAGCCACTCCGACATTGCTCGTCCTAATATTTATATATTTCTTAATTCCATTATTTTACTTTTAGATGTGTGTGTTGTTGTGTATTGTTAGATATTACTGCACTGTTGGAGCTGGAAACACAAGCATTTCACTGCACCCACAATAACATCTGCTAAACATGTGTATTTGACAAATAACATTTGATTTGATTTGGTCAAATAAAGATCTGTGTTCTACTCTGTGTCCAGGTGGATGTGTGTGGGTATCCTCTCAGTATCTTCTTCATCGTGGTCAATGAGTTCTGTGAACGTTTCTCCTACTATGGCATGCGAGGTAAGCCAATCACACAACACATCTCTCTATGTTAACGGATAGCAGAGAGGTGAACCAGTCACATCTCTCTATGTTAACAGATAGCAGAGAGGTGAACCAGTCACATCTCTCTATGTTAACAGATAGCAGAGAGGTGAACCAGTCACATCTCTCTATGTTAACAGGTAGCAGAGAGGTGAACCAGTCACATCTCTCTATGTTAACAGAGAGGTGAACCAGTCACATCTCTCTATGTTAACAGACAGCAGAGAGGTGAACCAGTCACATCTCTCTATGTCAACAGAGAGGTGAACCAGTCACATCTCTCTATGTTAACAGATAGCAGAGAGGTGAACCAGTCACATCTCTCTATGTTAACAGACAGCAGAGAGGTGAACCAGTCACATCTCTCTATGTCAACAGAGAGGTGAACCAGTCACATCTCTCTATGTTAACAGATAGCAGAGAGCTGAACCAGTCACATCTCTCTATGTTAACAGATAACAGAGAGGTGAACCAGTCACATCTCTCTATGTTAACAGATAGCAGAGAGGTGAACCAATCACATCTCTCTATGTTAACAGATAGCAGAGAGGTGAACCAGTCACATCTCTCTATGTTAACAGATAGCAGAGAGGTGAACCAGTCACATCTCTCTATGTTAACAGATAGCAGAGAGGTGAACCAGTCACATCTCTCTATGTTAACAGATAGCAGAGAGGTGAACCAATCACATCTCTCTATGTTAACAGAGAGGTGAACCAGTCACATCTCTCTATGTTAACAGATAGCAGAGAGTTGAACCAGTCACATCTCTCTATGTCAACAGGTAGTAGAGAGGTGAACCAATCACATCTCTCTATGTTAACAGATAGCAGAGAGGTGAGCCAGTCACATCTCTCTATGTTAACAGAGAGGTGAGCCAGTCACATCGCTCTATGTTAACAGATAACAGAGAGGTGAACCAGTCACATCTCTCTATGTCAACAGGTAGTAGAGAGGTGAACCAATCACATCTCTCTATGTTAACAGATAGCAGAGAGGTGAACCAATCACATCTCTCTATGTCAACAGGTAGTAGAGAGGTGAACCAATCACATCTCTCTATGTTAACAGATAGCAGAGAGGTGAACCAATCACATCTCTCTATGTTAACAGAGAGGTGAACCAGTCACAACTCTCTATGTTAACAGGTAGCAGAGAGGTGAACCAATCACATCTCTCTATGTTAACAGATAGCAGAGAGGTGAACCAGTCACAACTCTCTATGTTAACAGATAGCAGAGAGGTGAACCAGTCACATCTCTCTATGTTAACAGGTAGCAGTGTTTACTACAGAATTGAAATGACTCTCTGGTAGTCACATTGCATTGACCAATGTTAGGGACTGGAACTGTAGATGGACATACTGAGTGGTTCTGTTGTGGTTCTGTTGTCCCCTCTAGCGGTGTTGGTGCTGTAGATGGACATACTGAGTGGTTCTGTTGTGGTTCTGTTGTCCCCTCTAGCTGTGTTGGTGCTGTAGATGGACATATTGAGTGGTTCTGTTGTCCCCTCTAGCTGTGTTGGTGCTGTAGATGGACATATTGAGTGGTTCTGTTGTCCCCTCCAGCTGTATTGGTGCTGTAGATGGACATATTGAGTGGTTCTGTTGTCCCCTCCAGCTGTGTTGGTGCTGTACTTCAGGTATTTCCTGAAGTGGGATGATGACCTGGCCACTTCCATCTACCACACCTTCGTCGCTCTCTGCTACCTGACTCCTATACTGGGAGCCATAGTGGCAGACTCCTGGCTGGGGAAGTTCAAGTGAGTCCAAACACCAGTACATCAACTTATTATCTGGTCTTCCATAGGATATCTGGGGATTGTAGTTCCCTTGCTTGTAGTCGTCTGCCCTCCTGGTAAATCCCTTCCATTAGTTTCTCCCCCCCCCACCCGTTTTACTTTGCCAAAGCAAGTGAAATAGATAATAAAGAAAAGTGAAATAAAAAATGAACAGTAAACATAACATTCACAAAAGTTCCATATTATGTCTATATGCAGTGTTGTAATGGTGTACAAATGGTTAAAGTACAAAAGGGAAAATATATAAACATAAATATGGGTTGTATTTACAATGGTGTTTGTTCTTCACTGGTTGCCCTTTTCTTGTGGCAACAGATCACACATCTTGCTGCTGTGATGTCACACTGTGGTATTTCACCCAGTAGATATGGGAGTTTATCAAGATTGGGTTTGTTTTCGAATTGTTCTCTCTCTCCCTCCCTCTCTCTCTCTCCCCTCTCTTTCTCTCTCTCCCTTTCTCTCGTGCTCTCTTGCGTTCTCTCTCTCTCTCTCTCCCCCCTCGCTTTCTCTCACTCTCCTCTCTCTCTCCCCTCTCTGTCCCCCTCTCTCTTTTTATCTCTCTCTTTCCTCTTTCTCTCCCCTCTCTCTCTCTCTCTCTCTTTCCTCTCACTCTCCTCTCTCTCTCCCTCTCTCTCTCCTCTCTCTCTCCCCCTCTCTCCCCTCTCTCTCTCTCTCTCTCTCTTTCTCTCTCTCTCTTTCCTCTCACTCTCTCTCTCTCCCTCTCTCTCTCCTCTCACTCTCCTCTCTCTCTACCTACCCCTCTCTCTCTCTCTCTCTCTCTCTCTCTCTCTCTCTCTCTCTCTCTCTCTCTCTCTCTCTCTCTCTCTCTCTCTCTCTCTCTCTCCCTCTGTCTGTCTCTCTCTCTCTCCCTCTGTCTGTCTCTCTCTCTCTCCCCTCTCTCTCTACCTCTCTCCTCTCTTTCTCCCCTCCCACTCTCCTCTCTCTCTCTCTCTCTCTCTTTCCTCCTCTCTCTTTCCTCTCTCCCTCCCTCTCTCTCCCCCCCCCCTCTCTCTCTCTCTCTCTCTCTCTCTCTCTCTCTCTCTCTCTCTCTCTCTCTCTCTCTCTCTCTCTCTCTCTCCTATCTCTCTCTCTCTCTCCCCCCTCTCTCTCTTTCCTCTCTCTCTCCAGGACTATTGTCTATTTATCCATCGTCTATACGGTGGGACAGGTTGTCATGGCAGTAAGCGCCATACACGACATCACAGACACAGACAGGGACGGGACCCCTGACAACATGACCTTCCATGTGTGAGTTCATCTGTTGTTCACCCTAAACACAACATCCTATATAAGCCACAGCATTGTAAAACGATTAGAGTTGTGTAAACTTAGTCAATCAAGTTGACTCAACCTCTACGATATGAGTTGCATTAGTTGAAGTGATAAGTGATGTGCTCTCCTCTCAGGGCCATGTCTATGGTTGGCCTGTTCCTCATCGCTCTGGGAACAGGGGGCATCAAACCCTGTGTCGCTGCCTTTGGAGGAGACCAGTTTGAAGACCACCAGGTTGGTAACGCTAGCAGCCATTTTAGAGTCTGTCTCTACCGACCTCGATCGTTACGCTAGCGGAGCATCCATTTTAGAGTCTGTCTCTACCGACCTCGATCGTTACGCTAGCGGAGCAGCCATTTTAGAGTCTGTCTCTACCGACCTCGATCGTTACGCTAGCGGAGCAGCCATTTTAGAGTCTGCCTCTACCGACCTCGATCGTTACGCTAGCGGAGCAGCCATTTTAGAGTCTCTCTCTACCGACCTTGATCTTTACGCTAGCGGAGCAGCCATTTTAGAGTCTGCCTCTACCGACCTCGATCGTTACGCTAGCGGAGCAGCCATTTTAGAGTCTGTCTCTACCGACCACGATCGTTACGCTAGCGGAGCAGCCATTTTAGAGTCTGCCTCTACCGACCTCGATCGTTACGCTAGCGGAGCAGCAATTTTAGAGTCTGTCTCTACTGACCTCGATCATTATGGTAGTGTGGACTCCATTTTAGAGTCTGTCTCCACTGACCTCGGTCATTACGGTAGTGTGGACTCCATTTTAGAGTCTGTCTCCACTGACCTCGGTCATTACGGTAGTGTGGACTCCATTTTAGAGTCTGTCTCTACTGACCTCGGTCATTACGGTAGTGTGGACTCCATTTTAGAGTCTGTCTCTACTGACCTCGGTCATTACGGTAGTGTGGACTCCATTTTAGAGTCTGTCTCTACTGACCTCGGTCATTACGGTAGTGTGGACTCCATTTTAGAGTCTGTCTCTACTGACCTCGGTCATTACGGTAGTGTGGACTCCATTTTAGAGTCTGTCTCTACTGACCTCGGTCATTATGGTAGTGTAGACTCCATTTTAGAGTCTGTCTCCACTGACCTCGGTCATTACGGTAGTGTGGACTCCATTTTAGAGTCTGTTTCTACTGACCTCGGTCATTACGGTAGTGTGGACTCCATTTTAGAGTCTGTCTCCACTGACCTCGGTCATTATGGTAGTGTGGACTCCCTTTTAGAGTCTGTCTCTACTGACATCGGTCATTACGGTAGTGTGGACTCCATTTTAGAGTCTGTCTCTACTGACATCGGTCATTACGGTAGTGTGGACTCCATTTTAGAGTCTGTCTCTACTGACATCGGTCATTATGGTAGTGTGGACTCCATTTTAGAGTCTGTCTCCACTGACATCGGTCATTATGGTAGTGTGGACTCCATTTTAGAGTCTGTCTCCACTGACCTCGGTCATTACGGTAGTGTGGACTCCATTTTAGAGTCTGTCTCCACTGACCTCGGTCATTACGGTAGTGTGGACTCCATTTTAGAGTCTGTCTCCACTGACCTCGGTCATTATGGTAGTGTGGACTCCATTTTAGAGTCTGTCTCCACTGACCTCGGTCATTACGGTAGTGTGGACTCCATTTTAGAGTCTGTCTCTACTGACCTCGGTCATTACGGTAGTGTGGACTCCATTTTAGAGTCTGTCTCTACTGACCTCGGTCATTATGGTAGTGTGGACTCCATTTTAGAGTCTGTCTCTACTGACCTCGGTCATTATGGTAGTGTGGACTCCATTTTAGAGTCTGTCTCTACTGACCTCGGTCATTATGGTAGTGTGGACTCCATTTTAGAGTCTGTCTCTACTGACCTCGGTCATTATGGTAGTGTGGACTCCATTTTAGAGTCTGTCTCCACTGACCTCGGTCATTATGGTAGTGTGGACTCCATTTTAGAGTCTGTCTCTACTGACCTCGGTCATTATGGTAGTGTGGACTCCATTTTAGAGTCTGTCTCTACTGACCTCGGTCATTACGGTAGTGTGGACTCCAGACTCAGGAAGTAATGATCAGTTTATCAACTTCAGTCATTATCAGTGCTGAGCCAGCAGAACACTGTCCAGATGGTTGTTAATTAACCATGAACCCTGGTTACCTGCTGGAAGGGGCATTTAGGGCACTGTCCAGATGGTTGTTAATTAACCATGAACCCTGGTTACCTGCTGGAAGGGGCATTTAGGGCACTGTCCAGATGGTTGTTAATTAACCATGAACCCTGGTTACCTGCTGGAAGGGGCATTTAGGGCACTGTCCAGATGGTTGTTAATTAACCATGAACCCTGGTTACCTGCTGGAAGGGGCATTTAGGGCACTGTCCAGATGGTTGTTAATTAACCATGAACCCTGGTTACCTGCTGGAAGGGCATTTAGGGCACTGTCCAGATGGTTGTTAATTAACCATGAACCCTGGTTACCTGCTGGAAGGGGCATTTAGGGCACTGTCCAGATGGTTGTTAATTAACCATTAACCCTGGTTACCTGCTGGAAGGGGCATTTAGGGCACTGTCCAGATGGTTGTTAATTAACCATTAACCCTGGTTACCTGCTGGAAGGGGCATTTAGGACACTGTCCAGATGGTTGTTAATTAACCATGAACCCTGGTTAACTGCTGGAAGGGGCATTTAGGGCACTGTCCAGATGGTTGTTAATTAACCATTAACCCTGGTTACCTGCTGGAAGGGGCATTTAGGGCACTGTCTAGATGGTTGTTAATTAACCATGAACCCTGGTTACCTGCTGGAAGGGGCATTTAGGGCACTGTCCAGATGGTTGTTAATTAACCATTAACCCTGGTTACCTGCTGGAAGGGGCATTTAGGGCACTGTCCAGATGGTTGTTAATTAACCATTAACCCTGGTTACCTGCTGGAAGGGGCAGAGGGAGAGGGGGAGAGGGGGAGAGAGGGAGAGAGGGAGAGAGGCAGATGGTTGTTAATTAACCATTAACCCTGGTTACCTGCTGGAAGGGGCATTTAGGGCACTGTCCAGATGGTTGTTAATTAACCATGAACCCTGGTTACCTGCTGGAAGGGGCAGAGGGAGAAGGGGAGAGGGGGAGAGAGGGAGAGAGGGAGAGAGGCAGATGGTTGTTAATTAACCATTAACCCTGGTTACCTGCTGGAAGGGCATTTAGGGCACTGTCCAGATGGTTGTTAATTAACCATTAACCCTGGTTACCTGCTGGAAGGGGCATTTAGGGCACTGTCCAGATGGTTGTTAATTAACCATTAACCCTGGTTACCTGCTGGAAGGGGCATTTAGGGCACTGTCCAGATGGTTGTTAATTAACCATGAACCCTGGTTACCTGCTGGAAGGGGCATTTAGGGCACTGTCCAGATGGTTGTTAATTAACCATGAACCCTGGTTACCTGCTGGAAGGGCATTTAGGGCACTGTCCAGATGGTTGTTAATTAACCATGAACCCTGGTTACCTGCTGGAAGGGGCATTTAGGGCACTGTCCAGATGGTTGTTAATTAACCATGAACCCTGGTTACCTGCTGGAAGGGGCATTTAGGGCACTGTCCAGATGGTTGTTAATTAACCATGAACCCTGGTTACCTGCTGGAAGGGGCATTTAGGGCACTGTCCAGATGGTTGTTAATTAACCATGAACCCTGGTTACCTGCTGGAAGGGGCATTTAGGGCACTGTCCAGATGGTTGTTAATTAACCATGAACCTTGGTTACCTGCTGGAAGGGCATTTAGGGCACTGTCCAGATGGTTGTTAATTAACCATTAACCCTGGTTACCTGCTGGAAGGGGCATTTAGGGCACTGTCCAGATGGTTGTTAATTAACCATGAACCCTGGTTACCTGCTGGAAGGGGCATTTAGGGCACTGTCCAGATGGTTGTTAATTAACCATTAACCCTGGTTACCTGCTGGAAGGGGCATTTAGGGCACTGTCCAGATGGTTGTTAATTAACCATGAACCCTGGTTACCTGCTGGAAGAGGCATTTAGGGCACTGTCCAGATGGTTGTTAATTAACCATGAACCCTGGTTACCTGCTGGAAGGGGCATTTAGGGCACTGTCCAGATGGTTGTTAATTAACCATGAACCCTGGTTACCTGCTGGAAGGGGCATTTAGGGCACTGTCCAGATGGTTGTTAATTAACCATGAACCCTGGTTACCTGCTGGAAGGGGCATTTAGGGCACTGTCCAGATGGTTGTTAATTAACCATGAACCCTGGTTACCTGCTGGAAGGGGCATTTAGGGCACTGTCCAGATGGTTGTTAATTAACCATGAACCCTGGTTACCTGCTGGAAGGGCATTTAGGGCACTGTCCAGATGGTTGTTAATTAACCATGAACCCTGGTTACCTGCTGGAAGGGGCATTTAGGGCACTGTCCAGATGGTTGTTAATTAACCATGAACCCTGGTTACCTGCTGGAAGGGGCATTTAGGGCACTGTCCAGATGGTTGTTAATTAACCATGAACCCTGGTTACCTGCTGGAAGGGGCATTTAGGGCACTGTCCAGATGGTTGTTAATTAACCATGAACCCTGGTTACCTGCTGGAAGGGGCATTTAGGGCACTGTCCAGATGGTTGTTAATTAACCATGAACCCTGGTTACCTGCTGGAAGGGCATTTAGGGCACTGTCCAGATGGTTGTTAATTAACCATGAACCCTGGTTACCTGCTGGAAGGGGCATTTAGGGCACTGTCCAGATGGTTGTTAATTAACCATTAACCCTGGTTACCTGCTGGAAGGGGCATTTAGGGCACTGTCCAGATGGTTGTTAATTAACCATGAACCCTGGTTACCTGCTGGAAGGGGCATTTAGGGCACTGTCCAGATGGTTGTTAATTAACCATGAACCCTGGTTACCTGCTGGAAGGGGCATTTAGGGCACTGTCCAGATGGTTGTTAATTAACCATGAACCCTGGTTACCTGCTGGAAGGGGCATTTAGGGCACTGTCCAGATGGTTGTTAATTAACCATGAACCCTGGTTACCTGCTGGAAGGGGCATTTAGGGCACTGTCCAGATGGTTGTTAATTAACCATTAACCCTGGTTACCTGCTGGAAGGGGCAGAGGGAGAGGGGGAGAGGGGGAGAGAGGCAGATGGTTGTTAATTAACCATGAACCCTGGTTACCTGCTGGAAGGGGCATTTAGGGCACTGTCCAGATGGTTGTTAATTAACCATGAACCGTGGTTACCTGCTGGAAGGGGCATTTAGGGCACTGTCCAGATGGTTGTTAATTAACCATGAACCCTGGTTACCTGCTGGAAGGGGCATTTAGGGCACTGTCCAGATGGTTGTTAATTAACCATGAACCCTGGTTACCTGCTGGAAGGGGCATTTAGGGCACTGTCCAGATGGTTGTTAATTAACCATGAACCCTGGTTACCTGCTGGAAGGGGCATTTAGGGCACTGTCCAGATGGTTGTTAATTAACCATGAACCCTGGTTACCTGCTGGAAGGGCATTTAGGGCACTGTCCAGATGGTTGTTAATTAACCATGAACCCTGGTTACCTGCTGGAAGGGGCATTTAGGGCACTGTCCAGATGGTTGTTAATTAACCATGAACCCTGGTTACCTGCTGGAAGGGGCATTTAGGGCACTGTCCAGATGGTTGTTAATTAACCATGAACCCTGGTTACCTGCTGGAAGGGCATTTAGGGCACTGTCCAGATGGTTGTTAATTAACCATGAACCCTGGTTACCTGCTGGAAGGGGCATTTAGGGTACTGTCCAGATGGTTGTTAATTAACCATGAACCCTGGTTACCTGCTGGAAGGGCATTTAGGGCACTGTCCAGATGGTTGTTAATTAACCATGAACCCTGGTTACCTGCTGGAAGGGGCATTTAGGGCACTGTCCAGATGGTTGTTAATTAACCATGAACCCTGGTTACCTGCTGGAAGGGGCATTTAGGGCACTGTCCAGATGGTTGTTAATTAACCATGAACCCTGGTTACCTGCTGGAAGGGGCATTTAGGGCACTGTCCAGATGGTTGTTAATTAACCATGAACCCTGGTTACCTGCTGGAAGGGGCATTTAGGGCACTGTCCAGATGGTTGTTAATTAACCATGAACCCTGGTTACCTGCTGGAAGGGGCATTTAGGGCACTGTCCAGATGGTTGTTAATTAACCATGAACCCTGGTTACCTGCTGGAAGGGCATTTAGGGCACTGTCCAGATGGTTGTTAATTAACCATGAACCCTGGTTACCTGCTGGAAGGGGCATTTAGGGCACTGTCCAGATGGTTGTTAATTAACCATGAACCCTGGTTACCTGCTGGAAGGGGCATTTAGGGCACTGTCCAGATGGTTGTTAATTAACCATGAACCCTGGTTACCTGCTGGAAGGGGCATTTAGGGCACTGTCCAGATGGTTGTTAATTAACCATGAACCCTGGTTACCTTCTGGAAGGGGCATTTAGGGCACTGTCCAGATGGTTGTTAATTAACCATGAACCCTGGTTACCTGCTGGAAGGGGCATTTAGGGCACTGTCCAGATGGTTGTTAATTAACCATTAACCCTGGTTACCTGCTGGAAGGGGCAGAGGGAGAGGGGGAGAGGGGGAGAGAGGCAGATGGTTGTTAATTAACCATGAACCCTGGTTACCTGCTGGAAGGGGCATTTAGGGCACTGTCCAGATGGTTGTTAATTAACCATGAACCCTGGTTACCTGCTGGAAGGGGCATTTAGGGCACTGTCCAGATGGTTGTTAATTAACCATGAACCCTGGTTACCTGCTGGAAGGGGCATTTAGGGCACTGTCCAGATGGTTGTTAATTAACCATGAACCCTGGTTACCTGCTGGAAGGGGCATTTAGGGCACTGTCCAGATGGTTGTTAATTAACCATGAACCCTGGTTACCTGCTGGAAGGGGCATTTAGGGCACTGTCCAGATGGTTGTTAATTAACCATTAACCCTGGTTACCTGCTGGAAGGGGCATTTAGGGCACTGTCCAGATGGTTGTTAATTAACCATGAACCCTGGTTACCTGCTGGAAGGGGCATTTAGGGCACTGTCCAGATGGTTGTTAATTAACCATGAACCCTGGTTACCTGCTGGAAGGGGCATTTAGGGCACTGTCCAGATGGTTGTTAATTAACCATGAACCCTGGTTACCTGCTGGAAGGGGCATTTAGGGCACTGTCCAGATGGTTGTTAATTAACCATGAACCCTGGTTACCTGCTGGAAGGGGCATTTAGGGCACTGTCCAGATGGTTGTTAATTAACCATGAACCCTGGTTACCTGCTGGAAGGGGCATTTAGGGCACTGTCCAGATGGTTGTTAATTAACCATTAACCCTGGTTACCTGCTGGAAGGGGCATTTAGGGCACTGTCCAGATGGTTGTTAATTAACCATGAACCCTGGTTACCTGCTGGAAGGGGCATTTAGGGCACTGTCCAGATGGTTGTTAATTAACCATTAACCCTGGTTAACTGCTGGAAGGGGCATTTAGGGCACTGTCCAGATGGTTGTTAATTAACCATGAACCCTGGTTACCTGCTGGAAGGGGCATTTAGGGCACTGTCCAGATGGTTGTTAATTAACCATGAACCCTGGTTACCTGCTGGAAGGGGCATTTAGGGCACTGTCCAGATGGTTGTTAATTAACCATGAACCCTGGTTACCTGCTGGAAGGGGCAGAGGGAGAGGGGGAGAGGGGGAGAGAGGGAGAGAGGGAGAGAGGGAGAGAGGCAGATGGTTGTTAATTAACCATGAACCCTGGTTACCTGCTGGAAGGGGCATTTAGGGCACTGTCCAGATGGTTGTTAATTAACCATTAACCCTGGTTACCTGCTGGAAGGGGCAGAGGGAGAGGGGGAGAGGGGGAGAGAGGGAGAGAGGGAGAGAGGCAGATGGTTGTTAATTAACCATGAACCCTGGTTACCTGCTGGAAGGGGCATTTATGGCACTGTCCAGATGGTTGTTAATTAACCATTAACCCTGGTTACCTGCTGGAAGGGGCATTTAGGGCACTGTCCAGATGGTTGTTAATTAACCATTAACCCTGGTTACCTGCTGGAAGGGGCATTTAGGGCACTGTCCAGATGGTTGTTAATTAACCATGAACCCTGGTTACCTGCTGGAAGGGGCATTTAGGGCACTGTCCAGATGGTTGTTAATTAACCATGAACCCTGGTTACCTGCTGGAAGGGGCATTTAGGGCACTGTCCAGATGGTTGTTAATTAACCATGAACCCTGGTTACCTGCTGGAAGGGGCATTTAGGGCACTGTCCAGATGGTTGTTAATTAACCATGAACCCTGGTTACCTGCTGGAAGGGGCATTTAGGGCACTGTCCAGACCTGTTCTCCTGTCAATGTCTCCTGTCCATGTCTCCTGTTATAAACCTGTTCTCCTGTCCATGTCTCCTGTCCATGTCTCCTTTTATAAACCTGTTCTCCTGTCCATGTCTCCTGTTATAAACCTGTTCTCCTGTCCATGTCTCCTGTTATAAACCTGTTCTCCTGTCCATGTCTCCTGTTATAAACCTGTTCTCCTGTCCATGTCTCCTGTCCACGTCTCCTGTTATAAACCTGTTCTCCTGTCCATGTCTCCTGTCCATGTCTCCTGTTATAAACCTGTTCTCCTGTCCATGTCTCCTGTCCATGTCTCCTGTTATAAACCTGTTCTCCTGTCCATGTCTCCTGTCCATGTCTCCTGTTATAAACCTGTTCTCCTGTCCATGTCTCCTGTTATAAACCTGTCTCCTGTCCATGTCTCCTGTCCATGTCTCCTGTTATAAACCTGTTCTCCTGTCCATGTCTCCTGTTATAAACCTGTTCTACTGTCCATGTCTCCTGTCCATGTCTCCTGTTATAAACCTGTTCTCCTGTCCATGTCTCCTGTTATAAACCTGTTCTCCTGTCCATGTCTCCTGTCCATGTCTCCTGTTATAAACCTGTTCTCCTGTCCATGTCTCCTGTCCATGTCTCCTGTTATAAACCTGTTCTCCTGTCCATGTCTCCTGTCCATGTCTCCTGTTATAAACCTGTTCTCCTGTCCATGTCTCCTGTTATAAACCTGTCTCCTGTCCATGTCTCCTGTCCATGTCTCCTGTTATAAACCTGTTCTCCTGTCCATGTCTCCTGTTATAAACCTGTTCTCCTGTCCACTTCTCCTGTCCATGTCTCCTGTCCATGTCTCCTGTCCATGTCTCCTGTTATAAACCTGTTCTCCTGTCCATGTCTCCTGTCCATGTCTCCTGTTATAAACCTGTTCTCCTGTCCATGTCTCCTGTCCATGTCTTCTGAACCTGTTCTCCTGTTCATGTCTCCTGTCCATGTCTCCTGTCCATGTCTTCTAAACCTGTTCTCCTGTCCATGTCTCCTGTCCATGCGTTCTCCAGGAGAAACAGAGGAGCACGTTCTTCTCCATCTTCTACCTTTCAATCAATGCTGGTAGTCTCCTGTCCACCGTCATTACACCCATCCTCAGAGGTACGCCGATAATCTCTCCCTAAACTAACACAATACCTGTTCAGACTTTACATTACTAACACAATACCTGTTCAGACTTTACAGTACTAACCCTAAACTAACACAATACCTGGTCAGACTTTACATTACTACCACAACACCTGGTCAGACTTTACATTACTAACACAATACCTGGTCAGACTTTACATTACTACCACAATACCTGGTCAGACTTTACATTACTAACACAATACCTGGTCAGACTTTACATTACTACCACAACACCTGGTCAGACTTTACAGTACTAACCCTAAACTAACACAATACCTGGTCAGACTTTACATTACTAACACAATACCTGGTCAGACTTTACATTACTAACCCTAAACTAACACAATACCTGGTCAGACTTTACATTACTAACACAATACCTGGTCAGACTTTACATTACTACCACAATACCTGGTCAGACTTTACATTACTAACACAATACCTGGTCAGACTTTACATTACTAACACAATACCTGGTCAGACTTTACATTACTACCACAATACCTGGTCAGACTTTACATTACTACCACAATACCTGGTCAGACTTTACATTACTACCACAATACCTGGTCAGACTTTACATTACTAACACAACACCTGGTCAGACTTTATATTACTAACACAATACCTGGTCAGACTTTACATTACTACCACAATACCTGGTCAGACTTTACATTACTACCACAATACCTGGTCAGACTTTACATTACTACCACAATACCTGGTCAGACTTTACATTACTAACACAACACCTGGTCAGACTTTACATTACTAACACAATACCTGGTCAGACTTTACATTACTACCACAATACCTGGTCAGACTTTACATTACTAACACAATACCTGGTCAGACTTTACATTACTAACACAATACCTGGTCAGACTTTACATTACTACCACAATACCTGGTCAGACTTTACATTACTACCACAATACCTGGTCAG
This sequence comes from Salvelinus alpinus, assembly GCF_045679555.1. Classification (NCBI taxonomy): domain Eukaryota; kingdom Metazoa; phylum Chordata; class Actinopteri; order Salmoniformes; family Salmonidae; genus Salvelinus; species Salvelinus alpinus. Next base: position 85,073,523 of record NC_092095.1, on the reverse strand, counting down.
ACTTTACATTACTACCACAATACCTGGTCAGACTTTACATTACTAACACAACACCTGGTCAGACTTTACATTACTAACACAATACCTGGTCAGACTTTACATTACTACCACAATACCTGGTCAGACTTTACATTACTAACCCTAAACTAACACAATACCTGGTCAGACTTTACATTACTACCACAATACCTGGTCAGACTTTACATTACTAACACAATACCTGGTCAGACTTTACATTACTAACACAATACCTGGTCAGACTTTACATTACTAACACAATACCTGGTCAGACTTTACATTACTAACACAATACCTGGTCAGACTTTACATTACTACCACAACACCTGGTCAGACTTTACATTACTAACACAATACCTGGTCAGACTTTACATTACTACCACAATACCTGGTCAGACTTTACATTACTAACACAATACCTGGTCAGACTTTACATTACTACCACAACACCTGGTCAGACTTTACATTACTAACCCTAAACTAACACAATACCTGGTCAGACTTTACATTACTACCACAACACCTGGTCAGACTTTACATTACTAACCCTAAACTAACACAATACCTGGTCAGACTTTACATTACTAACACAATACCTGGTCAGACTTTACATTACTACCACAATACCTGGTCAGACTTTACATTACTAACACAATACCTGGTCAGACTTTACATTACTAACACAATACCTGGTCAGACTTTACATTACTACCACAATACCTGGTCAGACTTTACATTACTACCACAATACCTGGTCAGACTTTACATTACTACCACAATACCTGGTCAGACTTTACATTACTAACACAACACCTGGTCAGACTTTATATTACTAACACAATACCTGGTCAGACTTTACATTACTACCACAATACCTGGTCAGACTTTACATTACTACCACAATACCTGGTCAGACTTTACATTACTACCACAATACCTGGTCAGACTTTACATTACTAACACAACACCTGGTCAGACTTTACATTACTAACACAATACCTGGTCAGACTTTACATTACTACCACAATACCTGGTCAGACTTTACATTACTAACACAATACCTGGTCAGACTTTACATTACTAACACAATACCTGGTCAGACTTTACATTACTACCACAATACCTGGTCAGACTTTACATTACTACCACAATACCTGGTCAGACTTTACATTACTACCACAATACCTGGTCAGACTTTACATTACTAACACAACACCTGGTCAGACTTTACATTACTAACACAATACCTGGTCAGACTTTACATTACTACCACAATACCTGGTCAGACTTTACATTACTAACCCTAAACTAACACAATACCTGGTCAGACTTTACATTACTACCACAATACCTGGTCAGACTTTACATTACTAACACAATACCTGGTCAGACTTTACATTACTAACACAATACCTGGTCAGACTTTACATTACTAACACAATACCTGGTCAGACTTTACATTACTAACACAATACCTGGTCAGACTTTACATTACTACCACAATACCTGGTCAGACTTTACATTACTACCACAATACCTGGTCAGACTTTACAATACTACCACAATACCTGGTCAGACTTTACATTACTAACACAATACCTGGTCAGACTTTACATTACTACCACAATACCTGTTCAGACTTTACATTACTAACACAATACCTGGTCAGGCTTTACATTACTACCACAATACCTGGTCAGACTTTACATTACTAACCCTAAACTAACACAATACCTGGTCAGACTTTACATTACTAACCCTAAACTAACACAATACCTGGTCAGACTTTACATTACTACCACAATACCTGTTCAGACTTTACATTACTAACACAATACCTGGTCAGACTTTACATTACTACCACAATACCTGTTCAGACTTTACATTACTAACACAATACCTGGTCAGACTTTACATTACTACCACAATACCTGTTCAGACTTTACATTACTAACACAATACCTGGTCAGACTTTACATTACTAACCCAATACCTGGTCAGACTTTACATTACTAACACAATACCTGGTCAGACTTTACATTACTACCACAATACCTGTTCAGACTTTACATTACATGTTCAGACTTTACATTACTAACACAATACCTGGTCAGACTTTACATTACTACCACAACACCTGGTCAGACTTTACATTACTAACACAATACCTGGTCAGACTTTACATTACTACCACAATACCTGTTCAGACTTTACATTACTAACACAATACCTGGTCAGACTTTACATTACTAACACAACACCTGTTCAGACTTTACATTACTAACACAATACCTGGTCAGACTTTACATTACTAACACAATACCTGGTCAGACTTTACATTACTACCACAATACCTGGTCAGACTTTACATTACTAACACAATACCTGGTCAGACTTTACATTACTACCACAATACCTGTTCAGACTTTACATTACTAACCCTAAACTAACACAATACCTGGTCAGACTTTACATTACTACCACAATACCTGTTCAGACTTTACATTACTAACACAATACCTGGTCAGACTTTACATTACTAACCCTAAACTAACACAATACCTGGTCAGACTTTACATTACTAACACAATACCTGGTCAGACTTTACATTACTAACACAATACCTGGTCAGACTTTACATTACTAACCCTAAACTAACACAACACCTGGTCAGACTTTACATTACTAACACAATACCTGGTCAGACTTTACATTACTACCACAATACCTGGTCAGACTTTACATTACTAACACAATACCTGTTCAGACTTTACATTACTACCACAATACCTGGTCAGACTTTACATTACTAACACAATACCTGGTCAGACTTTACATTACTAACACAATACCTGTTCAGACTTTACATTACTAACACAATACCTGGTCAGACTTTACATTACTAACACAATACCTGGTCAGACTTTACATTACTAACACAATACCTGGTCAGACTTTACATTACTAACACAATACCTGTTCAGACTTTACATTACTACCACAATACCTGGTCAGACTTTACATTACTAACCCTAAACTAACACAATACCTGGTCAGACTTTACAATACTACCACAATACCTGGTCAGACTTTACATTACTACCACAATACCTGGTCAGACTTTACATTACTACCACAATACCTGGTCAGACTTTACATTACTAACACAATACCTGGTCAGACTTTACATTACTACCACAATACCTGTTCAGACTTTACATTACTAACACAATACCTGTTCAGACTTTACATTACTAACACAATACCTGGTCAGACTTTACATTACTAACACAATACCTGGTCAGACTTTACATTACTAACCCTAAACTAACACAATACCTGGTCAGACTTTACATTACTAACACAATACCTGGTCAGACTTTACATTACTAACACAATACCTGGTCAGACTTTACATTACTAACACAATACCTGGTCAGACTTTACATTACTAACACAATACCTGTTCAGACTTTACATTACTACCACAACACCTGGTCAGACTTTACATTACTAACACAATACCTGTTCAGACTTTACATTACTAACACAATACCTGGTCAGACTTTACATTACTACCACAATACCTGGTCAGACTTTACATTACTAACCCTAAACTAACACAATACCTGGTCAGACTTTACATTACTACCACAATACCTGTTCAGACTTTACATTACTAACACAATACCTGGTCAGACTTTACATTACTAACACAATACCTGGTCAGACTTTACATTACTACCACAATACCTGTTCAGACTTTACATTACTAACACAATACATGTTCAGACTTTACATTACTAACACAATACCTGGTCAGACTTTACATTACTAACACAATACCTGGTCAGACTTTACATTACTACCACAACACCTGTTCAGACTTTACATTACTAACACAATACCTGGTCAGACTTTACATTACTAACACAACACCTGGTCAGACTTTACATTACTAACACAATACATGTTCAGACTTTACATTACTAACACAATACCTGGTCAGACTTTACATTACTAACACAATACCTGTTCAGACTTTACATTACTAACACAATACATGTTCAGACTTTACATTACTAACACAATACATGTTCAGACTTTACATTACTAACACAATACCTGGTCAGACTTTACATTACTACCACAATACCTGGTCAGACTTTACATTACTACCACAATACCTGGTCAGACTTTACATTACTAACACAATACCTGTTCAGACTTTACATTACTACCACAATACCTGGTCAGACTTTACATTACTAACACAATACCTGGTCAGACTTTACATTACTACCACAATACCTGGTCAGACTTTACATTACTAACCCTAAACTAACACAATACCTGGTCAGACTTTACATTACTACCACAATACCTGGTCAGACTTTACATTACTAACACAATACCTGGTCAGACTTTACATTACTAACACAATACCTGGTCAGACTTTACATTACTAACACAATACCTGGTCAGACTTTACATTACTAACACAATACCTGGTCAGACTTTACATTACTACCACAATACCTGGTCAGACTTTACATTACTACCACAATACCTGGTCAGACTTTACAATACTACCACAATACCTGGTCAGACTTTACATTACTAACACAATACCTGGTCAGACTTTACATTACTACCACAATACCTGTTCAGACTTTACATTACTAACACAATACCTGGTCAGGCTTTACATTACTACCACAATACCTGGTCAGACTTTACATTACTAACCCTAAACTAACACAATACCTGGTCAGACTTTACATTACTAACCCTAAACTAACACAATACCTGGTCAGACTTTACATTACTACCACAATACCTGTTCAGACTTTACATTACTAACACAATACCTGGTCAGACTTTACATTACTACCACAATACCTGTTCAGACTTTACATTACTAACACAATACCTGGTCAGACTTTACATTACTACCACAATACCTGTTCAGACTTTACATTACTAACACAATACCTGGTCAGACTTTACATTACTAACCCAATACCTGGTCAGACTTTACATTACTAACACAATACCTGGTCAGACTTTACATTACTACCACAATACCTGTTCAGACTTTACATTACATGTTCAGACTTTACATTACTAACACAATACCTGGTCAGACTTTACATTACTACCACAACACCTGGTCAGACTTTACATTACTAACACAATACCTGGTCAGACTTTACATTACTACCACAATACCTGTTCAGACTTTACATTACTAACACAATACCTGGTCAGACTTTACATTACTAACACAACACCTGTTCAGACTTTACATTACTAACACAATACCTGGTCAGACTTTACATTACTAACACAATACCTGGTCAGACTTTACATTACTACCACAATACCTGGTCAGACTTTACATTACTAACACAATACCTGGTCAGACTTTACATTACTACCACAATACCTGTTCAGACTTTACATTACTAACCCTAAACTAACACAATACCTGGTCAGACTTTACATTACTAACACAATACCTGGTCAGACTTTACATTACTACCACAATACCTGTTCAGACTTTACATTACTAACACAATACCTGGTCAGACTTTACATTACTAACCCTAAACTAACACAATACCTGGTCAGACTTTACATTACTAACACAATACCTGGTCAGACTTTACATTACTAACACAATACCTGGTCAGACTTTACATTACTAACCCTAAACTAACACAACACCTGGTCAGACTTTACATTACTAACACAATACCTGGTCAGACTTTACATTACTACCACAATACCTGGTCAGACTTTACATTACTAACACAATACCTGTTCAGACTTTACATTACTACCACAATACCTGGTCAGACTTTACATTACTAACACAATACCTGGTCAGACTTTACATTACTAACACAATACCTGTTCAGACTTTACATTACTAACACAATACCTGGTCAGACTTTACATTACTAACACAATACCTGGTCAGACTTTACATTACTAACACAATACCTGGTCAGACTTTACATTACTAACACAATACCTGTTCAGACTTTACATTACTACCACAATACCTGGTCAGACTTTACATTACTAACCCTAAACTAACACAATACCTGGTCAGACTTTACATTACTACCACAATACCTGGTCAGACTTTACATTACTACCACAATACCTGGTCAGACTTTACATTACTACCACAATACCTGGTCAGACTTTACATTACTAACACAATACCTGGTCAGACTTTACATTACTACCACAATACCTGTTCAGACTTTACATTACTAACACAATACCTGTTCAGACTTTACATTACTAACACAATACCTGGTCAGACTTTACATTACTAACACAATACCTGGTCAGACTTTACATTACTAACCCTAAACTAACACAATACCTGGTCAGACTTTACATTACTAACACAATACCTGGTCAGACTTTACATTACTAACACAATACCTGGTCAGACTTTACATTACTAACACAATACCTGGTCAGACTTTACATTACTAACACAATACCTGTTCAGACTTTACATTACTACCACAACACCTGGTCAGACTTTACATTACTAACACAATACCTGTTCAGACTTTACATTACTAACACAATACCTGGTCAGACTTTACATTACTACCACAATACCTGGTCAGACTTTACATTACTAACCCTAAACTAACACAATACCTGGTCAGACTTTACATTACTACCACAATACCTGTTCAGACTTTACATTACTAACACAATACCTGGTCAGACTTTACATTACTAACACAATACCTGGTCAGACTTTACATTACTACCACAATACCTGTTCAGACTTTACATTACTAACACAATACATGTTCAGACTTTACATTACTAACACAATACCTGGTCAGACTTTACATTACTAACACAATACCTGGTCAGACTTTACATTACTACCACAACACCTGTTCAGACTTTACATTACTAACACAATACCTGGTCAGACTTTACATTACTAACACAACACCTGGTCAGACTTTACATTACTAACACAATACATGTTCAGACTTTACATTACTAACACAATACCTGGTCAGACTTTACATTACTAACACAATACCTGTTCAGACTTTACATTACTAACACAATACATGTTCAGACTTTACATTACTAACACAATACATGTTCAGACTTTACATTACTAACACAATACCTGGTCAGACTTTACATTACTACCACAATACCTGGTCAGACTTTACATTACTACCACAATACCTGGTCAGACTTTACATTACTAACACAATACATGTTCAGACTTTACATTACTAACACAATACCTGTTCAGACTTTACATTACTAACCCTAAACTAACACAATACCTGGTCACACTTTACATTACTAACACAATACCTGGTCAGACTTTACATTACTACCACAATACCTGTTCAGACTTTACATTACTAACACAATACCTGGTCAGACTTTACATTACTAACCCTAAACTAACACAATACCTGGTCAGACTTTACATTACTAACACAATACCTGGTCAGACTTTACATTACTAACACAATACCTGGTCAGACTTTACATTACTAACCCTAAACTAACACAACACCTGGTCAGACTTTACATTACTAACACAATACCTGGTCAGACTTTACATTACTACCACAATACCTGGTCAGACTTTACATTACTAACACAATACCTGTTCAGACTTTACATTACTACCACAATACCTGGTCAGACTTTACATTACTAACACAATACCTGGTCAGACTTTACATTACTAACACAATACCTGTTCAGACTTTACATTACTAACACAATACCTGGTCAGACTTTACATTACTAACACAATACCTGGTCAGACTTTACATTACTAACACAATACCTGGTCAGACTTTACATTACTAACACAATACCTGTTCAGACTTTACATTACTACCACAATACCTGGTCAGACTTTACATTACTAACCCTAAACTAACACAATACCTGGTCAGACTTTACATTACTACCACAATACCTGGTCAGACTTTACATTACTACCACAATACCTGGTCAGACTTTACATTACTACCACAATACCTGGTCAGACTTTACATTACTAACACAATACCTGGTCAGACTTTACATTACTACCACAATACCTGTTCAGACTTTACATTACTAACACAATACCTGTTCAGACTTTACATTACTAACACAATACCTGGTCAGACTTTACATTACTAACACAATACCTGGTCAGACTTTACATTACTAACCCTAAACTAACACAATACCTGGTCAGACTTTACATTACTAACACAATACCTGGTCAGACTTTACATTACTAACACAATACCTGGTCAGACTTTACATTACTAACACAATACCTGGTCAGACTTTACATTACTAACACAATACCTGTTCAGACTTTACATTACTAACACAATACCTGGTCAGACTTTACATTACTACCACAATACCTGGTCAGACTTTACATTACTAACCCTAAACTAACACAATACCTGGTCAGACTTTACATTACTGCCACAATACCTGTTCAGACTTTACATTACTAACACAATACCTGGTCAGACTTTACATTACTAACACAATACCTGGTCAGACTTTACATTACTAACACAATACATGTTCAGACTTTACATTACTAACACAATACCTGGTCAGACTTTACATTACTAACACAATACCTGGTCAGACTTTACATTACTACCACAACACCTGTTCAGACTTTACATTACTAACACAATACCTGGTCAGACTTTACATTACTAACACAACACCTGGTCAGACTTTACATTACTAACACAATACATGTTCAGACTTTACATTACTAACACAATACCTGGTCAGACTTTACATTACTAACACAATACCTGTTCAGACTTTACATTACTAACACAATACATGTTCAGACTTTACATTACTAACACAATACATGTTCAGACTTTACATTACTAACACAATACCTGGTCAGACTTTACATTACTACCACAATACCTGGTCAGACTTTACATTACTACCACAATACCTGGTCAGACTTTACATTACTAACACAATACATGTTCAGACTTTACATTACTAACACAATACCTGGTCAGACTTTACATTACTACCACAATACCTGGTCAGACTTTACATTACTACCACAATACCTGTTCAGACTTTACATTACTAACACAATACCTGGTCAGACTTTACATTACTAACACAATACCTGGTCAGACTTTACATTACTAACACAATACCTGGTCAGGCTTTACATTACTAACCCTAAACTAACACACTACCTGGTCAGACTTTACATTACTAACACAATACCTGGTCAGACTTTACATTACTAACACAATACCTGGTCAGACTTTACATTACTAACACAATACCTGGTCAGACTTTACATTACTAACCCTAAACTAACACAATACCTGGTCAGACTTTACATTACTAACACAATACCTGGTCAGACTTTACATTACTAACACAATACCTGGTCAGACTTTACATTACTAACACAATACCTGGTCAGACTTTACATTACTAACACAATACCTTTTCAGACTTTACATTACTACCACAACACCTGGTCAGACTTTACATTACTAACACAATACCTGTTCAGACTTTACATTACTAACACAATACCTGGTCAGACTTTACATTACTACCACAATACCTGGTCAGACTTTACATTACTAACCCTAAACTAACACAATACCTGGTCAGACTTTACATTACTACCACAATACCTGTTCAGACTTTACATTACTAACACAATACCTGGTCAGACTTTACATTACTAACACAATACCTGGTCAGACTTTACATTACTACCACAATACCTGTTCAGACTTTACATTACTAACACAATACATGTTCAGACTTTACATTACTAACACAATACCTGGTCAGACTTTACATTACTAACACAATACCTGGTCAGACTTTACATTACTACCACAACACCTGTTCAGACTTTACATTACTAACACAATACCTGGTCAGACTTTACATTACTAACACAACACCTGGTCAGACTTTACATTACTAACACAATACATGTTCAGACTTTACATTACTAACACAATACCTGGTCAGACTTTACATTACTAACACAATACCTGTTCAGACTTTACATTACTAACACAATACATGTTCAGACTTTACATTACTAACACAATACATGTTCAGACTTTACATTACTAACACAATACCTGGTCAGACTTTACATTACTACCACAATACCTGGTCAGACTTTACATTACTACCACAATACCTGGTCAGACTTTACATTACTAACACAATACATGTTCAGACTTTACATTACTAACACAATACCTGTTCAGACTTTACATTACTAACACAATACATGTTCAGACTTTACATTACTAACACAATACCTGGTCAGACTTTACATTACTACCACAATACCTGGTCAGACTTTACATTACTACCACAATACCTGTTCAGACTTTACATTACTAACACAATACCTGGTCAGACTTTACATTACTAACACAATACCTGGTCAGACTTTACATTACTAACACAATACCTGGTCAGGCTTTACATTACTAACCCTAAACTAACACACTACCTGGTCAGACTTTACATTACTAACACAATACCTGGTCAGACTTTACATTACTAACACAATACCTGGTCAGACTTTACATTACTAACACAATACCTGTTCAGACTTTACATTACTACCACAATACCTGGTCAGACTTTACATTACTAACACAATACCTTTTCAGACTTTACATTACTAACACAATACCTGGTCAGACTTTACATTACTAACCCTAAACTAACACAATACCTGGTCAGACTTTACATTACTAACCCTAAACTAACACAATACCTGGTCAGACTTTACATTACTACCACAATACCTGGTCAGACTTTACATTACTACCACAATACCTGGTCAGACTTTACATTACTAACACAATACCTGGTCAGACTTTACATTACTAACACAATACCTGTTCAGACTTTACATTACTAACACAATACCTGTTCAGACTTTACATTACTAACACAATACGTGGTCAGACTTTACATTACTAACCCTAAACTAACACAATACCTGGTCAGACTTTACATTACTAACCCTAAACTAACACAATACCTGGTCAGACTTTACATTACTACCACAATACCTGGTCAGACTTTACATTACTACCACAATACCTGGTCAGACTTTACATTACTAACACAATACCTGGTCAGACTTTACATTACTAACACAATACCTGTTCAGACTTTACATTACTAACACAATACCTGGTCAGACTTTACATTACTAACCCTAAACTAACACAATACCTGGTCAGACTTTACATTACTAACACAATACCTGGTCAGACTTTACATTACTACCACAATACCTGGTCAGCCTTTACTTGCCTATCGTTATGCCTGGTCAGACTTTACTTGCCTATCGTTATGCCTGTGCAGTCGGGCCAGTGTCTCCATCCAGTAGCACATTAAGCCAGATGTGTGTTCCCTCCTCCAGGCCAGGAGTGTGGTATCCACACCCAACAGAAGTGTTATCCTCTGGCCTTCGGCGTCCCAGCAGCACTCATGGTGGTGGCTCTCAGTGAGTACTGTCACCCTCCTATTATAACCCCGTCCCCTTGCCCCTGTCAATCATCGGTATTGATCTGAACTCTGTCTGTCCATAGGATCTCACATATGACTCTCTGTCTAGTTAACAGAGGTGGATGTCTTTCTGTGTTTCCACAGTCGTGTTCATTATGGGCAGTGGCATGTACAACAAGACGGCTCCTAAAGGCAACATTATGCTGGAGGTCTGCAAGTGTATCGGGGTAAGACAGTCTAATAACATACAGACAGTAAGGGATTAGACAGTCTAGTAACATACAGACAGTCAGGGGGTAAGACAGTCTAATAACATACAGACAGTAAGGGGTAAGACAGTCTAATAACATACAGACAGTAAGGGGTAAGACAGTCTAGTAACATACAGACAGTAAGGGACAAGACAGTCTAGTAACATACAGACAGTAAGGAGGTAAGACAGTCTAATAAAATACAGACAGTAAGGGATGAGACAGTCTAATAACATACAGACAGTAAGGGATGAGACAGTCTAATAACATACAGACAGTAAGGGGTAAGACAGTCTAGTAACATACAGACAGTAAGGGATGAGACAGTCTAATAACATACAGACAGTAAGGGGATGAGACAGTCTAATAACATACAGACAGTAAGGGGTAAGACAGTCTAGTAACATACAGACAGTAAGGGATGAGACAGTCTAATAACATACAAACAGTAAGGGGATAAGACAGTCTAATAACATACAGACAGTAAGGGATGAGACAGTCTAATAACATACAGACAGTATGGAGGTAAGACAGTCTAATAACATACAGACAGTAAGGGGATGAGACAGTCTAATAACATACAGACAGTAAGGGGTAAGACAGTCTAATAACATACAGAGAGTATGGAGGTAAGACAGTCTAATAACATACAGACAGTATGGAGGTAAGACAGTCTAATAACATACAGACAGTAAGGGATGAGACAGTCTAATAACATACAGACAGTAAGGGATGAGACAGTCTAATAACATACAGACATTAAGGGATGAGACAGTCTAATAACATACAGACAGTAAGGGGTAAGACAGTCTAGTAACATACAGACAGTAAGGGATGAGACAGTCTAATAACATACAGACAGTAAGGGGATGAGACAGTCTAATAACATACAGACAGTAAGGGGTAAGACAGTCTAGTAACATACAGACAGTAAGGGATGAGACAGTCTAATAACATACAGACAGTAAGGGGATAAGACAGTCTAATAACATACAGACAGTAAGGGATGAGACAGTCTAATAACATACAGACAGTATGGAGGTAAGACAGTCTAATAACATACAGACAGTAAGGGGATGAGACAGTCTAATAACATACAGACAGTAAGGGGTAAGACAGTCTAATAACATACAGAGAGTATGGAGGTAAGACAGTCTAATAACATACAGACAGTATGGAGGTAAGACAGTCTAATAACATACAGACAGTAAGGGATGAGACAGTCTAATAACATACAGACAGTAAGGGATGAGACAGTCTAATAACATACAGACAGTAAGGGATGAGACAGTCTAATAACATACAGACAGTAAGGGATGAGACAGTCTAATAACATACAGACAGTAAGGGGTAAGACAGTCTAATAACATACAGACAGTATGGAGGTAAGACAGTCTAATAACATACAGACAGTAAGGGGATGAGACAGTCTAATAACATACAGACAGTAAGGGGTAAGACAGTCTAATAACATACAGACAGTAAGGGATGAGACAGTCTAATAACATACAGACAGTAAGGGATGAGACAGTCTAGTAACATACAGACAGTAAGGGATGAGACAGTCTAATAACATACAGACAGTAAGGGGATAAGACACTCTAGTACCATACAGACAGTAGAAGACTCACAGTGTCATATCTTTCATTGTGAAACTCTACAGGATGTGAATGTGATATTCAACAACTATTAAGTGTTTGTGTCCTTTCTCTCCTTTCTAGTTTGCCATAAAGAACCGCTTCAGGCATCGCAGCAAGACGTTCCCTAAGAGAGAACACTGGATGGACTGGGCCGATGAGAAATATGATGTAGGTCCATGTTCATTGTTCTATGGGGAAACCAACCAGATTAGCAGTTCATATAACTGTTGAAAATGAAAGTCAACTGGACGATGTTTACAACACAGAGAACTCATTAATAAATCCTTCCTCTCCTCTTCTTCCTCTTCTTCTCTCCTCCTCCGCCTCTCTCCTCCTCCTCCCCGTCCTCCTCTCTCCTCCTTCTCCTCTCCTCTCTCCTCCTCCTCTCCTCTCTCCTCCTCCTCCCCATCCTCCTATCACCTCCTCCTCCCCGTCCTCCTCTCTTCTCCTCCTCTCCTCCTCCTCCCCATCCTCCTATCACCTCCTCTCTCCTCCCCGTCCTCCTCTCTCCTCCTCCCCTCCTCCTCCTCTCCTCTGTCCTCCTCCTCCCCGTCCTCCTCTCTCCTCCTCCCCTCCTCTCTCCACCTCCTCCTCCTCTCTCCTCCTCCTTCTCCTCTCCTCCTCCTCCTCCTCCTCTCCTCTCTCCTCCTCCTCCCCGTCCTCCTCTCTCCTCCTCCCCTCCTCTCTCTGCCTCCTCTCCTCTCTTCTCCTCCTCTCCTCCTCCTCCTCTCCTCTCTCCTCCTCCTCCCCGTCCTCCTCTCTCCTCCTCCTCTCCTCCAGAAACTGCTGGTGGCCCAGGTGAAGATGGTGCTGAAGGTTCTGTTTCTCTACATCCCCCTTCCCATGTTCTGGACTCTGTTTGACCAACAGGTAAGAACCCTAAACCCATCCATCTAAGTAACACAATCAAAAAAATCCTCATCAAAATGTGTCAGTTTAATCTAGAGATATCTGTTTCAGCTAGAGATATCTGTTTCAGCTAGACAGATCAGTTTAAGCTAGAGATATCTGTTTCAGCTAGACAGATCTGTTTCAGCTAGAGATATCTGTTTCAGCTAGACAGATCAGTTTAATCTAGAGATATCTGTTTCAGCTAGAGATATCTGTTTCAGCTAGATAGAGCTGTTTCAGATAGATACATCAGTTTAAGCTAGAAATATCTGTTTCAGCTAGAAATATCTGTTTCAGCTAGAGATATCTGTTTCAGCTAGAAATATCTGTTTCAGCTAGAGATATCTGTTTCAGCTAGAGATATCTGTTTCAGCTAGATAGAGCTGTTTCAGATAGATAAATCTGTTTCAGATACATATATCTGTTTCAGATAGATACATCTGTTTCAGCTAGAGATATCTGTTTCAGCTAGAGATATCTGTTTCAGCTAGAGATATCTGTTTCAGCTAGATAGAGCTGTTTCAGATAGATAAATCTGTTTCAGATAGATAAATCTGTTTCAGATAGATACATCTGTTTCAGCTAGAGAGATCAGTTTAAGCTAGAGAGATCTGTTTCAGCTAGACAGATCTGTTTCAGCTAGACAGATTAGTTTCAGCTAGAGAGATTAGTTTCAGCTAGAGAGATCTGTTTCAGGTAGACAGATCAGTTTCAGCTGTAGAGATTAGTTTCAGCTAGACAGATCAGTTTCAGCTAGACAGATCAGTTTCAGCTAGAGAGATTAGTTTCACCTAGACAGATCAGTTTCAGGTAGACAGATCAGTTTCACCTAGACAGATCAGTTTCAGGTAGACATATCAGTTTCAGGTAGAAATATCAGTTTCAGCTAGACAGATCAGTTTCAGCTAGACAGATCCGTTTCACCTAGACAGATCAGTTTCAGCTAGAGAGATTAGTTTGAGCTAGACAGATCAGTTTCAGCTAGACAGATCAGTTTCAGATAGACAGATCAGTTTCAGCTAGAGAGATTAGTTTCAGCTAGACAGATCCATTTCAGCTAGAGAGATCAGTTTCAGGTAGACATATCAGTTTCACCTAGACAGATCAGTTTCAGCTAGACAGATCAGTTTCACCTAGACAGATCTGTTTCAGCTAGACAGATCAGTTTCAGCTAGACAGATTAGTTTCAGCTAGAGAGATCAGTTTCAGCTAGAGAGATTAGTTTCAGCTAGAGAGATTAGTTTCAGGTAGAGAGATCAGTTTCAGGTAGAGAGATCTGTTTCACCTAGACAGATCAGTTTCACCTAGACAGATCAGTTTCAGCTAGACAGATCAGTTTCACCTAGACAGATCAGTTTCAGCTAGAGAGATTAGTTTCAGCTAGACATATCAGTTTCACCTAGACAGATCAGTTTCAGGTAGACAGATCTGTTTCAGCTAGACAGATCAGTTTCAGCTAGACAGATCAGTTTCAGCTAGACAGATCAGTTTCAGCTAGAGAGATCAGTTTCAGCTAGAGAGATCAGTTTCAGCTAGAGAGATTAGTTTCAGCTAGACAGATCAGTTTCAGCTAGACAGATCAGTTTCAGGTAGACAGATCAGTTTCAGGTAGACAGATCAGTTTCAGCTAGACAGATCGGTTTCAGGTAAACAGATTAGTTTCAGCTAGACAGATCAGTTTCAGCTAGACAGATCAGTTTCAGGTAGACAGATCAGTTTCAGGTAGACAGATCAGTTTCAGCTAGACAGATCGGTTTCAGGTAGACAGATCAGTTTCAGCTAGACAGATCGGTTTCAGCTAGAGAGATCTGTTTCAGGTAGAGAGATCAGTTTCAGCTAGAGAGATCAGTTTCAGCTAGACAGATCAGTTTCAGCTAGACAGATCAGTTTCAGGTAGACAGATCAGTTTCAGCTAGACAGATCGGTTTCAGGTAAACAGATTAGTTTCAGCTAGACAGATCAGTTTGAGCTAGACAGATCAGTTTCACCTAGACAGATCAGTTTCAGGTAGACAGATCAGTTTCAGCTAGACAGATCGGTTTCAGGTAGACAGATCAGTTTCAGCTAGAGAGATCAGTTTCAGCTAGACAGATCAGTTTCAGCTAGACAGATCTGTTTCAGCTAGAGAGATCAGTTTCAGCTAGAGATATCAGTTTCAGCTAGACAGATCAGTTTCACCTAGACAGATCAGTTTCAGCTAGAGAGATTAGTTTCAGCTCGACAGATCAGTTTCAGCTAGAGAGATCAGTTTCAGCTAGACAGATCAGTTTCAGCTAGACAGATCAGTTTCAGCTAGACAGATCTGTTTCAGCTAGAGAGATCAGTTTCAGCTAGACAGATCAGTTTCAGCTAGACAGATCAGTTTCAGCTAGAGAGATCTGTTTCAGCTAGAGAGGTCAGTTTCACCTAGACAGATCAGTTTAAGGTACAGATATCAGTTTAAGATAGATATTTTTTTGCATTGACTGCGTCTCAATCCAATCCTCCGCCGATGTTCCGCAGTGAAAGGTGGCAGAGCTAGAGCGCTGTCAGACCATGAGACACTTCATCTGAAGGTAACCGGTACTGGTTTGAAAAATGAATGGAATTATGAAGGGAGTTTTGAACCTACCCAAAGAATGGGGTTAAATATGTGTAAAAATATATAATATATGTATATATATATATTGCCTGAGCTTTGTTATATCTCCTAGATACAGGACAGACACTTCAACACCTGATTCCTTATGATATATTTGTTGACCGTTTTCTGTTGCCCTTTATGAATGAGCTGCTCAGTGGGGTTCTATGGGCTATAGTAGTAAAGGCCAAATTCAATATGTCGTTAAAATCAAATAGCTAAGGGGTAGGGTCCCAATTATTTTGGGGTGGGGCGGAGGGGGGTCAAAATGGGGTCGTGGGCCGAAAAATGTTGGGAACCCCTAAGACTACTCACCCTAACCCATAACCCCTAAGACTACTCACCCTAACCCCTAAGACTACTCACCCTAACCCCTAACATTACTCACCCTAACCCCTAAGACTAGTCACCCTAACCCAAACAGCCTTGCTAGATATTAAGGATACTTTGTAAATACTTTGTGCTCAAGAGCTGTGCCATAGAATCACAGACTACACCTTGGCAGTAGACTGAGCTGTGCCGTAGAACCACAGACTACACCTTGGCAGTAGACTGAGCTGTGCCGTAGAACCACAGACTACACCTTGGCAGTAGACTGAGCTGTGCCGTAGAACCACAGACTACACCTTGGCAGTAGACTGAGCTGTGCCATAGAACCACAGACTACACCTTGGCAGTAGACTGAGCTGTGCCGTAGAATCACAGACTAGACCTTGGCAGTAGACTGAGCTGTGCCCGTAGAACCACAGACTACACCTTGGCAGTAGACTGAGCTGTGTCATAGAATCACAGACTACACCTTGGCAGTAGACTGAGCTGTGCCGTAGAACCACAGACTAGACCTTGGCAGTAGACTGAGCTGTGCCGTAGAACCACAGACTACACCTTGGCAGTAGACTGAGCTGTGCCGTAGAACCACAGACTACACCTTGGCAGTAGACTGAGCTGTGCCGTAGAACCACAGACTACACCTTGGCAGTAGACTGAGCTGTGCCGTAGAACCACAGACTACACCTTGGCAGTAGACTGAGCTGTGCCGTAGAACCACAGACTAGACCTTGGCAGTAGACTGAGCTGTGCCGTAGAACCACAGACTAGACCTTGGCAGTAGACTGAGCTGTGCCGTAGAACCACAGACTACACCTTGGCAGTAGACTGAGCTGTGCCGTAGAACCACAGACTAGACCTTGGCAGTAGACTGAGCTCTGCCGTAGAACCACAGACTAGACCTTGGCAGTAGACTGAGCTGTGCCGTAGAACCACAGACTAGACCTTGGCAGTAGACTGAGCTGTGCCGTAGAACCACAGACTAGACCTTGGCAGTAGACTGAGCTGTGCCGTAGAACCACAGACTAGACCTTGGCAGTAGACTGAGCTGTGCCGTAGAATCACAGACTAGACCTTGGCAGTAGACTGAGCTGTGCCGTAGAACCACAGACTAGACCTTGGCAGTAGACTGAGCTGTGCCGTAGAACCACAGACTACACCTTGGCAGTAGACTGAGCTGTGCCGTAGAACCACAGACTACACCTTGGCAGTAGACTGAGCTGTGCCGTAGAACCACAGACTAGACCTTGGCAGTAGACTGAGCTGTGCCGTAGAACCACAGACTACACCTTGGCAGTAGACTGAGCTGTGCCGTAGAACCACAGACTACACCTTGGCAGTAGACTGAGCTGTGCCGTAGAACCACAGACTACACCTTGGCAGTAGACTGAGGCAGTATTCTAAGGCGTTTGAGATCCTCCCTAAACTCCTGTGTCCCTTCCCCAGGGCTCCAGATGGACCCTCCAGGCCACCACCATGGACGGAAACTTTGTACGTGGAATTCAACCCTCAGAAACAACAACGATATAATACTATTGATCAAATGATATTTGAATTGAATATTAAAGACGTGTTAACCTGAATGAAAGATACCCAAGGACACGTGGAACTAACTGCTGTTTCTCCTCCGCAGGGAATTCTCATTGTGCAGCCAGATCAGATGCAGGTGAGCCACGTCCCCTACCGTTATACGCTAACAACTTAAACTAACTATACTAACTCTATATAATAAGGTGAGCCACGTCCCCTACCGTTATACGCTAACAACTTAAACTAACTATACTAACTCTATATAATAAGGTGAGCCACGTCCCCTACCGTTATATGCTAACAACTTAAACGAACTATACTAACTCTATAAACGATATACTAACTCTATATCATAACTATACTAACTATATATACTATAAACTATATACTAATTCTATATCATAACTATACTAACTATATATACTTTAAACTATATACTAACTCTATAAACTATATACTAACTCTATATAATAACTATACTAAATATATATATACTATATTCTATATACTAACTCTACTATAAACTATATACTAACTCTATATAATAACTATACTAACTATATATACTATATTCTATATATTAACTCTATAAACTATATACTAACTATATATACTATAACCTATATACTAACTATATATAATAACTATACTAACTCTATAAACTATATACTAACTATATATACTATAAACTATATACTAACTCTATATACTATAAACTATATACTAACTCTATAAACTATATACTAACTATATATACTATAAACTATATACTAACTATATATACTATAAACTATATACTAACTCTATAAACTATATACTAACTCTATATAATAACTATACTAACTAACTCTACTATATTCTATATATTAACTCTATAAACGATATACTAACTCTATATAATAACTATACTACCTATATATACTATAAACGATATACTAACTCTATATAATAACTATACTAACTAACTCTATATAATAACTATACTACCTATATATACTATAAACTATATACTAACTATATATACTATATTCTATATATTAACTATAAACTATATACTAACTCTATATAATAACTATACTAACTATATATACTATATTCTATATATTAACTCTATAAACTATATACTAACTCTATATAATAACTATACTACCTATATATACTATAAACTATATACTAACTCTATATAATAACTATACTAACTATATATACTATATTCTATATATTAACTATAAACTATATACTAACTCTATATAATAACTATACTAACTAACTCTACTATAAACTATATACTAACTCTATATAATAACTATACTAACTAACTCTACTATAAACTATATACTAACTCTATATAATAACTATACTAACTATATATACTATATACTATATATTAACTATAAACTATATACTAACTATATATACTATAAACGATATACTAACTCTATATAATAACTATACTAACTATATATACTATATTCTATATATTAACTCTATAAACTATATACTAACTATATATACTATAAACTATATACTAACTCTATATAATAACTATACTAACTTTATATACTATATTCTATATATTAACTCTATAAACTATATACTAACTATATATACTATATTCTATATATTAACTCTATAAACTATATACTAACTCTATATAATAACTATACTAACTTTATATACTATATTCTATATATTAACTATAAACTATATACTAACTCTATATAATAACTATACTAACTAACTCTACTATAAACTATATACTAACTCTATATAATAACTATACTAACTTTATATACTATATTCTATATATTAACTATAAACTATATACTAACTCTATATAATAACTATACTAACTAACTCTACTATAAACTATATACTAACTCTATATAATAACTATACTAACTATAAATACTATATATTATATATTAACTCTATAAACTATATACTAACTCTATATAATAACTATACTAACTATATATACTATATTCTATATATTAACTCTTTAAACTATATACTAACTCTATATAATAACTATACTAACTTTATATACTATATTCTATATATTAACTATAAACTATATACTAACTCTATATAATAACTATACTACCTAACTCTACTATAAACTATATACTAACTCTATATAATAACTATACTAACTTTATATACTATATTCTATATATTAACTATAAACTATATACTAACTCTATATAATAACTATACTAACTAACTCTACTATAAACTATATACTAACTCTATATAATAACTATACTAACTATAAATACTATATATTATATATTAACTCTATAAACTATATACTAACTCTATATAATAACTATACTAACTATATATACTATATTCTATATATTAACTCTTTAAACTATATACTAACTCTATATAATAACTATACTAACTATAAATACTATATATTATATATTAACTCTATAAACTATATACTAACTCTATATAATAACTATACTAACTAACTCTACTATAAACTATATACTAACTCTATATCATAACTATACTAACTCTATATACTATATTCTATATATTAACTATAAACTATATACTAACTCTATATAATAACTATACTAACTATATATACTATAAACTATATACTAACTCTATATAATAACTATACTAACTATATATACTATAAACTATATACTAACTCTATATAATAACTATACTAACTATATATACTATAAACTATATACTAACTCTATATAATAACTATACTAACTCTATATAATAACTATACTAACTAACTCTATATAATAACTATACTAACTATATATACTATAAACTATATACTAACTCTATATAATAACTATACTAACTATATATATTATAAACTATATACTAACTCTATATAATAACTATACTAACTATATATACTATAAACTATATACTAACTCTATATAATAACTATACTAACTATATATACTATAAACTATATACTAACTCTATATAATAACTATACTAACTATATATACTATAAACTATATACTAACTCTATATAATAACTATACTAACTATATATACTATAAACTATATACTAACTCTATATAATAACTATACTAACTATATATACTATAAACTATATACTAACTCTATATAATAACTATACTAACTATATATACTATAAACTATATACTAACTCTATATAATAACTATACTAACTATATATACTATATTCTATATATTAACTCTATAAACTATATACTAACTCTATATAATAACTATACTAACTATAAATACTATATATTATATATTAACTCTATATAATAACTATACTAACTATATATACTATAAACTATATACTAACTCTATATAATAACTATACTAACTATAAATACTATATATTATATATTAACTCTATATAATAACTATACTAACTATATATACTATAAACTATATACTAACTCTATATAATAACTATACTAACTCTATATAATAACTATACTAACTAACTCTATATAATAACTATACTAACTATATATACTATAAACTATATACTAACTCTATATAATAACTATACTAACTATATATACTATAAACTATATACTAACTCTATATAATAACTATACTAACTATATATACTATATTCTATATATT
>NC_092095.1:85047904-85050930 GCF_045679555.1 Salvelinus alpinus | reverse complement strand
CTATAAACTATATACTAACTCTATATAATAACTATACTAACTATATATACTATAAACTATATACTAACTCTATATAATAACTATACTAACTATATATACTATATTCTATATATTAACTCTATAAACTATATACTAACTCTATATAATAACTATACTAACTCTATATAATAACTATACTAACTAACTCTACTATAAACTATATACTAACTCTATATAATAACTATACTACCTATATATACTATATTCTATATATTAACTCTATAAACTATATACTAACTCTATATAATAACTATACTAACTCTATAAACTATATACTAACTATATATACTATAAACTATATACTAACTATATATACTATAAACTATATACTAACTATATATACTATATTCTATATATTAACTCTATAAACTATATACTAACTCTATATAATAACTATACTAACTCTATAAACTATATACTAACTATATATACTATAAACTATATACTAACTCTATATACTATAAACTATATACTAACTCTATATAATAACTATACTAACTCTATAAACTATATACTTTATAAACTATATACTAACTCTATAAACTATATACTAACTCTATATAATAACTATACTAACTTTATATACTATATTCTATATATTAACTCTATAAACTATATACTAACTCTATATAATAACTATACTAACTATATATACTATAAACTATATACTAACTTTATATACTATATTCTATATATTAACTCTATAAACTATATACTAACTCTATATAATAACTATACTAACTCTATAAACTATATACTAACTCTATATACTATAAACTATATACTAACTCTATATAATAACTATACTAACTCTATAAACTATATACTAACTATATATACTATAAACTATATACTAACTCTATAAACTATATACTAACTCTATATAATAACTATACTAACTTTATATACTATATTCTATATATTAACTCTATAAACTATATACTAACTCTATATAATAACTATACTAACTAACTCTACTATAAGCTATAAACTAATTATACAAACTCTATCAACTATATACTAACTATATATACTATAAACTATATACTAACTATATATACTATAAACTATATACTAACTATATATACTATAAACTATATACTAACTATATATATATATATTAGCTATACTAGCTCTATATACTATAATCTATATACTAACACTATATACTATAAACTATATTTTAACTCTATATAATAACTTTATATACTATAAACGATATACTAACTCGATATATTATAAACTATATAGTAACTCTATATAGTACCTATACTAACTCTATATACTATAAACTCTATTTTAACTCTATATAATAACTTTATATACTATAAACGATATACTAACTCGATATATTATAAACTATATAGTAACTCTATATAGTACCTATACTATTTCTATATACTATAAACTATATTTTAACTCTATATAATAACTTTATATACTATAAACTGTATACTAACTGTATATACTAACTATACTAATTCTATAAACTATATATCAACTCTGTATACTATAAACTATATACTAACTCTATATACTAACTCTATACACTAACTATACTAATTCTATAAACTATATATCAACTCTGTATTCTATAAACTATATACTAACTCTATATACTATATACTATATACTAACTATACTAATTCTATAAACTATATACTAACTCTATATACTATATACTAACTCTATATACTATCTATACTAGCTCTTTAAACTATATACTAACTATACTTACTATATATACTAACTCTATAAACTATATACTGACTCTATATACTAACTATACTTACTATATATACTATATGCTAACTCTATATACTATCTATACTAACTCTATATACTGTCTATACTAACTCTATATACTATATACTAACTCTATATACTATCTATACTAACTCTATATACTATCTATACTAACTCTATATACTATCTATACTAACTCTATATACTATCTATGCTAACTCTATAAACTATATACTAACTCTATATACTATCTATACTAACTCTATATACTATCTATACTAACTCTATATACTATCTATACTAACTCTATATACTATCTATACTAACTCTATATACTATATACTAACTCTACATACTATATACTAACTCTATATACTATCTATACTAACTCTATATACTATCTATACTAACTCTATATACTATCTATACTAACTCTATATACTATCTATACTAACTCTATATACTATCTATACTAACTCTATATACTATCTATACTAACTCTATATACTATATACTAACTCTACATACTATATACTAACTCTATATACTATCTATACTAACTCTATATACTATCTATACTAACTCTATATACTATCTATACTAACTCTATATACTATCTATACTAACTCTATATACTATATACTAACTCTATATACTATCTATACTAACTCTATATACTATATACTAACTCTATATACTATATACTAACTCTATATACTATCTATACTAACTCTAAAAACTATATACTAACTCTATAAACTATATACTAACTCTATATACTAACTCTATATACTAACTATACTTACTATATATACTATAAACTATATACTAACTCTGTATACTAACCTCCCCTAACTCTATAAACTATATACTAACTATACTAACTATATATACTAACTATATATGCTATAAACTATATATGAACTCTATATACTGCCTAAACTAACTGTATAAACTATATACTAACTATATATACTATATACTAACTCTATATACTATATACTAACTATATATACTATATATACTATATACTAACTCTATATACTATATACTAACTCTATATACTATCTATACTAACTCTAAAAACTATATACTAACTCTATAAACTATATACTAACTCTATATACTAACTCTATAAACTATATACTTACTATATATACTATAAACTATATACTAACTCTATATACTAACTCTATAAACTATATACTTACTATATATACTATAAACTATATACTAACTCT
>NC_092095.1:84970404-85042904 GCF_045679555.1 Salvelinus alpinus | reverse complement strand
CCACTATGTCTGTTGTTGATATCAGTCTCTCAGCCACTATGTCTGTTGTTGATATCAGTCTCTCAGCCACTATGTCTGTTGTTGATATCAGTCTCTCAGCCACTATGTCTGTTGTTGATATCAGTCTCTCAGCCACTATGTCTGTTGTTGATATCAGTCTCTCAGCCACTATGTCTGTTGTTGATATCAGTCTCTCAGCCACTATGTCTGTTGTTGATATCAGTCTCTCAGCCACTATGTCTGTTGTTGATATAACAGCCACTATGTCTGTTGTTGATATCAGTCTATCAGCCACTATGTCTGTTGTTGATATCAGTCTATCAGCCACTATATCTCTTGTTGATATCAGCCACTATGTCTGTTGTTGATATCAGTCTCTCAGCCACTATGTCTGCTGTTGATATCAGTCTATCAGCCACTATATCTCTTGTTGATATCAGCCACTATGTCTGTTGTTGATATCAGTCTCTCAGCCACTATGTCTGTTGTTGATATCAGTCTCTCAGCCACTATGTCTGTTGTTGATATCAGTCTCTCAGCCACTATGTCTGTTGTTGATATCAGTCTCTCAGCCACTATGTCTGTTGTTGATATCAGTCTCTCAGCCACTATGTCTGTTGTTGATATCAGTCTCTCAGCCACTATGTCTGTTGTTGATATCAGTCTCTCAGCCACTATGTCTGTTGTTGATATAACAGCCACTATGTCTGTTGTTGATATCAGTCTATCAGCCACTATGTCTGTTGTTGATATCAGTCTATCAGCCACTATATCTCTTGTTGATATCAGCCACTATGTCTGTTGTTGATATCAGTCTCTCAGCCACTATGTCTGCTGTTGATATCAGTCTATCAGCCACTATATCTCTTGTTGATATCAGTCTCTCAGCCACTATGTCTGTTGTTGATATCAGTCTCTCAGCCACTATGTCTGTTGTTGATATCAGTCTATCAGCCACTATGTCTGTTGTTGATATAACAGCCACTATGTCTGTTGTTGATATCAGTCTCTCAGCCACTATGTTGTTTTCATCAGTCAGCCACTATGGAATGTAACATCCTGTTTCTCTCTCGTCTCTCCAGGTTTACGACTTGAGCAAGAAGCCCGATGAAGGCATGAACGCCATCAGGTCAGTTACAACAGTCCCGTTAGTGGATCGGGTCAGGAGCCTGAGTGTTACCAACAGTCCCGTTAGTGGTTAGAGGCAGGACCCTGAGTGTTACCAACAGTCCCGTTAGTGGATCGGGTCTGGACCCTGAGTGTTACCAACAGTCCCATTAGTGGTTAGAGGCAGGACCCTGAGTGTTACCAGCAGTCCCGTTAGTGGATCGGGTCAGGACCCGGAGTGTTACCAACAGTCCCGTTAGTGGTTAGGGTCAGGTCCCGGAGTGTTACCAACAGTCCCGTTAGTGGATCGGGTCAGGACCCTGAGTGTTACCAACAGTCCCGTTAGTGGATCGGGTCAGGACCCTGAGTGTTACCAACAGTCCCGTTAGTGGATCGGGTCAGGTCCCTGAGTGTTACCAACAGTCCCGTTAAGGGTTAGAGTCAGGTCCCTGAGTCTTACCAACAGTCCCGTTAGGGGTTAGGGTCAGGACCCGGAGTGTTACCAACAGTCCCATTAGTGGTTAGAGTCAGGACCCTGAGTGTTACCAACAGTCCCGTTAGTGGATCGGGTCAGGTCCCTGAGTGTTACCAACAGTCCCGTTAGTGGTTAGGGTCAGGACCCTGAGTGTTACCAACAGTCCCGTTAGTGGATCGGGTCTGGACCCTGAGTGTTACCAACAGTCCCGTTAGTGGTTAGGGTCAGGACCCTGAGTGTTACCAACAGTCCCGTTAGTGGATCGGGTCAGGTCCCTGAGTGTTACCAACAGTCCCGTTAAGGGTTAGAGTCAGGTCCCTGAGTCTTACCAACAGTCCCGTTAGGGGTTAGGGTCAGGACCCTGAGTGTTACCAACAGTCCCGTTAGTGGTTAGGGTCAGGACCCTGAGTGTTACCAACAGTCCCGGTAGTGGTTAGGGTCAGGACCCTGAGTGTTACCAACAGTCCCGTTAGTGGATCGGGTCAGGTCCCTGAGTGTTACCAACAGTCCCGTTAAGGGTTAGAGTCAGGTCCCTGAGTCTTACCAACAGTCCCGTTAGGGGTTAGGGTCAGGACCCGGAGTGTTACCAACAGTCCCATTAGTGGTTAGAGTCAGGACCCTGAGTGTTACCAACAGTCCCGTTAGGGGTTAGGGTCAGGACCCTGAGTGTTACCAACAGTCCCGTTAGTGGTTAGGGTCAGGACCCTGAGTGTTACCAACAGTCCCATTAGTGGTTAGAGTCAGGACCCTGAGTGTTACCAACAGTCCCGTTAGAGGTTAGGGTCAGGACCCTGAGTGTTACCAGCAGTCCCGTTAGGGGTTAGAGTCAGGACCCTGAGTGTTACCAACAGTCCCGTTAGTGGTTAGGGTCAGGACCCTGAGTGTTACCAACAGTCCCGTTAGTGGTTAGGGTCAGGACCCTGAGTGTTACCAACAGTCCCGTTAGTGGTTAGGGTCAGGACCCTGAGTGTTACCAACAGTCCCGTTAGTGGTTAGGGTCAGGACCCTGAGTGTTACCAACAGTCCCGTTAGTGGTTAGGGTCAGGACCCTGAGTGTTACCAACAGTCCCGTTAGTGGTTAGGGTCAGGACCCTGAGTGTTACCAACAGTCCCGTTAGTGGTTAGGGTCAGGACCCTGAGTGTTACCAACAGTCCCGTTAGTGGTTAGGGTCAGGACCCTGAGTGTTACCAACAGTCCCGTTAGTGGTTAGGGTCAGGACCCTGAGTGTTACCAACAGTCCCGTTAGTGGTTAGGGTCAGGACCCTGAGTGTTACCAACAGTCCCGTTAGTGGTTAGGGTCAGGACCCTGAGTGTTACCAACAGTCCCGTTAGTGGTTAGGGTCAGGACCCTGAGTGTTACCAACAGTCCCGTTAGTGGTTAGGGTCAGGACCCTGAGTGTTACCAACAGTCCCGTTAGTGGATCGGGTCAGGACCCTGAGTGTTACCAACAGTCCCGTTAGTGGATCAGGGTCAGGACCCTGAGTGTTACCAACAGTCCCGTTAGTGGTTAGGGTCAGGACCCTGAGTGTTACCAACAGTCCCGTTAGTGGTTAGTGTCAGGACCCTGAGTGTTACCAACAGTCCCGTTAGTGGTTAGGGTCAGGACCCTGAGTGTTACCAACAGTCCCGTTAGTGGTTAGGGTCAGGACCCTGAGTGTTACCAACAGTCCCGTTAGTGGTTAGGGTCAGGACCCTGAGTGTTACCAACAGTCCCGTTAGTGGTTAGGGTCAGGACCCTGAGTGTTACCAACAGTCCCGTTAGTGGTTAGGGTCAGGACCCTGAGTGTTACCAACAGTCCCGTTAGTGGTTAGGGTCAGGTCCCTGAGTCTTACCAACAGTCCCGTTAGTGGTTAGGGTCAGGACCCTGAGTGTTACCAACAGTCCCGTTAGTGGATCGGGTCAGGACCCTGAGTGTTACCAACAGTCCCGTTAGTGGTTAGGGTCAGGACCCTGAGTGTTACCAACAGTCCCGTTAGTGGTTAGGGTCAGGACCCTGAGTGTTACCAACAGTCCCGTTAGTGGGTCAGGACCCTGAGTGTTACCAACAGTCCCGTTAGTGGATCGGGTCAGGACCCTGAGTGTTACCAACAGTCCCGTTAGTGGATCGGGTCAGGACCCTGAGTGTTACCAACAGTCCCGTTAGTGGTTAGGGTCAGGACCCTGAGTGTTACCAACAGTCCCGTTAGTGGTTAGTGTCAGGACCCTGAGTGTTACCAACAGTCCCGTTAGTGGTTAGGGTCAGGACCCTGAGTGTTACCAACAGTCCCGTTAGTGGTTAGGGTCAGGACCCTGAGTGTTACCAACAGTCCCGTTAGTGGTTAGGGTCAGGACCCTGAGTGTTACCAACAGTCCCGTTAGTGGTTAGGGTCAGGACCCTGAGTGTTACCAACAGTCCCGTTAGTGGTTAGGGTCAGGACCCTGAGTGTTACCAACAGTCCCGTTAGTGGTTAGGGTCAGGTCCCTGAGTCTTACCAACAGTCCCGTTAGTGGTTAGGGTCAGGACCCTGAGTGTTACCAACAGTCCCGTTAGTGGATCGGGTCAGGACCCTGAGTGTTACCAACAGTCCCGTTAGTGGTTAGGGTCAGGACCCTGAGTGTTACCAACAGTCCCGTTAGTGGTTAGGGTCAGGACCCTGAGTGTTACCAACAGTCCCGTTAGTGGTTAGGGTCAGGACCCTGAGTGTTACCAACAGTCCCGTTAGTGGTTAGGGTCAGGACCCTGAGTGTTACCAACAGTCCCGTTAGTGGTTAGGGTCAGGACCCTGAGTGTTTCCAACAGTCCCGTTAGTGGTTAGGGTCAGGACCCTGAGTGTTTCCAACAGTCCCGTTAGTGGTTAGGGTCAGGACCCTGACCTGTTGTTCTGCTCTTCCATCCTGTAGGTTTGTGAATGGTTTGGGCAGTGCGCTGAATGTTACGTTGGGAGTCGGTGACATCGCTCCTCTGTCTGTCTCCAACTACAGTCTGGTTCCACAGGGAAAGTGAGTGGCTTTTTTGCTTCATTATCAACGCACATTCATACCGTATAGGGGGGATGGGAGAGGAGAGATTTGATTGGCTGTTGTGTGTCTCAGGGCGGAGTTTACCATCATGAACAGTGGTGGTGCATCGTGTCTGTACTCTAAAGAGAATCTGATTGGCTGTTGTGTGTCTCAGGGCGGAGTTTACCATCATGAACAGTGGTGGTGCATCGTGTCTGTACTCTAAAGAGCTGGGCTTTGGCAGCGCCTTCACCCTCGTCATACCGTCCACATTCAACATCGGAGGCCCTGACGTAAGTCCTCTATCCTGTAACCCCTGACACCGAACCAAGCTAGCAATGCGCTCTCTCTGATTGTGTTGTCCATGATGAGCTGTTTGCCAGGGTGTTAAAGCATGTTTTTCTGTTGTTTGCTGTGTATTAATAGTGTTTAATGTGTTGATTACTGTGTCCAGTGTTGGCAGGCCATCCAGGTGGTAGAAGACATCAAGCCCAACACCATCCACATGGGCTGGCAGATCCCCCAGTACTTCCTCATGACCGCAGGAGAGGTGGTGTTCTCTGTGACCGGCCTGGAGTTCTCCTACTCACAGGTAGGGGGCGCCCCTCTCACCCGTCACACTAGCCTCTATTGGCTCTCGTCTCTGTCATCCAAACACAACTCAACTCAGATCTGTTTCTTTTGTCAATTAACTTTTCAATTCTCATCTCAACCCCCAAAAAAACCTAACGCACACCTCTTCTTCTTCTTCTTCTTCTTCTTCTTCTTCTTCCTCTTCTTCTTCTTCTTCTTCCTCTTCTTCTTCTTCTTCTTCCTCTTCTTCTTCTTCTTCTTCTTCTTCTTCTTCCTCTTCTTCTTCTTCCTCTTCTTCTTCTTCCTCTTCTTCTTCTTCTTCTTCTTCTTCTTCTTCTCTGCAGGCGCCTAGCAACATGAAATCGGTGCTGCAGGCTGGTTGGCTGTTCACCGTCGCCGTGGGAAACATCATAGTGCTGATTGTTGCTGAGGCAGCACAGCTTCCAGATCAGGTTACTACAGATCTTCTAACCTCTAGAACCCTATACAACCCAATAAACAATAATGACCACTGTACTGAGGTCAGATTGGGCCCAAGTTCATTGATATTAACCCCTGTGTGTTCCAGGGGCCAGAGTAGTGATATTAACCCTTGTGTGTTCCAGGGGACAGAGTAGTGATATTAACCCTTGTGTGTTCCAGGGGACAGAGTAGTGATATTAACCCCTGTGTGTTCCAGGGGGCAGAGTAGTGATATTAACCCCTGTGTGTTCCAGGGGACAGAGTAGTGATATTAACCCCTGTGTGTTCCAGGGGACAGAGTAGTGATATTAACCCCTGTGTGTTCCAGGGGACAGAGTAGTGATATTAACCCCTGTGTGTTCCAGGGGACAGAGTAGTGATATTAACCCCTGTGTGTTCCAGGGGACAGAGTAGTGATATTAACCCCTGTGTGTTCCAGGGGGCAGAGTAGTGATATTAACCCCTGTGTGTTCCAGGGGGCAGAGTAGTGATATTAACCCCTGTGTGTTCCAGGGGGCAGAGTAGTGATATTAACCCCTGTGTGTTCCAGGGGACAGAGTAGTGATATTAACCCCTGTGTGTTCCAGGGGACAGAGTAGTGATATTAACCCCTGTGTGTCTCTGTGTTCCAGTGGGCAGAATACATCCTGTTTGCCTCTCTCCTTGTGGTGGTGTGTATTGTGTTCGCCGTCATGTCCTACTTCTACACCTACACTGACCCAGCGGAGATCGAGGCCGAGTTCCGCCAGCCGGAACACGAGCCGGAGGAGAAGAAGAGAGACAGGGTTGAGATGGAGAGAAAGGACTCAGACTGCAGCAAGAGCAGCACGGGTTCTGACAAGAAGAAGAAGAGGGATTCTGTTGTTGAGCAACAGAACCAAGAAGTCAAACAGAGCAAGATGTAAAACTCCCCATTGACACCACTTCCTCCTCCTGAACCAATCAGAACAGGTCTCAGAGAGAGAACCATTGGAACTTAATCTTATAAACATTAATCCTTCGATACAGCTTTATGGGTAAATTTTGACTTTGATATTGTAAATAATTTTTTTACAATGATTTATTTTGCACCATGTAGCAAAAGCAGCATTATGAATGTATTTTTGCTCGTCATATTTTATTGGAAAGAGGACATACTGTATGAATGACCATTCCTATTCATTTCCCTGTACAGTGTTGTGTGTACTGGATATATCGTTGTTCTGGGTTTGATGTTGCCAGAGACTCTTGGTATTAATTCCACACCAAATGAGTCCCTGGCAGTGCTTAAATAAAGAGGAAGAATCTTACCTTGTGTCGTGATATTGTTAGCCAGGTGTAAGGTAATTCCAACCCGAGGCCCGTAAATGGAACGTCATTACTTTTTATGTAGTTTTCTCTCTACGTGTATTCTGACCTTGAACTTTAGCATGATAACATCATTCCTAGCTAATGATTTTATTATTTTATTTATTTAACCAGGTAGGCTAGTTGAGAACAAGTTCTCATTTACAACTGCGACCTGGCCAAGATAAAGCAAAGCAGTACGACACATACAACAACACAGAGTTACACATGGAATAAACAAGCGTACAATCAATAATACAGTGTGTTCAAATGAGGTAGGATAAGGGAGGTAAGGCAATAAATAGGCCATGGTGGCGAAGTAATTACAATATAGCAATTAAAACACTGGAATGGTAGATGAATGTGCAAGTAGAGATACTGGGGTGCAAAGGAGCAAGATAAATAAATAAATACAGTATGGGGATGAGGTAGTTGATAAGAGCTAGGTAAATGAGTAAGCCATTTATATAAGGGGATTGTAAATTATATTTACACTGAACTAAAATATAAACGCAACAATTTCAAAGACTTTACTGAGATACAGTTCTGTCACGAGAATGTTCAATCCCAGTGATGATAACTGAAGAATCATTTAAGCTTTGACCAATTCCCGAGGTTTGAAAGACCCTGGGTGTAATAATAATTAGGGGGATTCTGCAAAATGTTCGTTGTTCTTTATTCAGAGAGCTCTCAAGTCAAACATGAGAACACAGTCCTTTTATAGCGCACGCACGCACGCACGCACGCACGCACGCACGCACGCACGCACGCACGCACGCACACACACACGCACACACGCACACACACACACACACACACACACGCACACTACTTTTCTACCAGCCTGGTTGTTTCTACTGGCATTTCCTTACTGCAGGGTCTACTACCATACTAATCTATATCAATAACCTGACTGCTGGGTCTTCTACCATACTACTCTATATCAATAACCTGACTGCTGGGTCTTCTACCATACTACTCTATATCAATAACCTTACTGCTGGGTCTTCTACCATACTAATCTATATCAATAACCTTACTGCTGGGTCTTCTACCATACTAATCTATATCAATAACATTACTGCTGTGTCTTCTACCATACTAATCTATATCAATAACCTGACTGCTGGGTCTTCTACCATACTAATCTATATAAATAACCTTACTGCTGGGTCTTCTACCATACTAATCTATATCAATAACCTGACTGCTGGGTCTTCTACCATACTAATCTATATCAATAACCTTACTGCTGGGTCTTGTCGTGGCAATTTCCTGTATTACCAAATAAGGAGAGAGCAAACCACACACCAGTCAGAGTTATACTTAAACTTCACCTTTAATAATAATTCAGCTTTTGCAATAGCTTTTGACTTTCAACATTTCAGTATCTCTAATGAAAAGTTGAGTGGCCAACATAATGGCAACTGAGATCTGTTATAGCAAAGATCCACCCCCTAGTCGACATGACAAACCACAGATAATAGGAACTGCTTCACAAAGAAAGACTTTTACTTGAGAGAGGAGTATCCCCTAGCTAGACAGCATTCACTATAAATGATCATTCAGTTTGGTCTCTAAAACGAGGTTCTAATCTCGTTCTTGGTACCAAAACATTACCTCATCCAATGGTATATACAGTGGGGAGAACAAGTATTTGATACACTGCCGATTTTGCAGGTTTTCCTACTTACAAAGAATGTAGAGGTCTGTAATTTTTATCATAGGTACACTTCAACTGTGAGAGACGGAATCTAAAACAAAAATCCAGAAAATCACATTGTATGATTTTTAAGTAATTAATTTGCATTTTATTGCATGACATAAGTATTTGATCACCTACCAACCAGTAAGAATTCCGGCTCTCACAGACCTGTTAGTTTTTCTTTAAGAAGCCCTCCTGTTCTCCACTCATTACCTGTATTAACTGCACCTGTTTGAACTCGTTACCTGTATAAAAGACACCTGTCCACACACTCAATCAAACAGACTTCAACCTCTCCACAATGGCCAAGACCAGAGAGCTGTGTAAGGACATCAGGGATAAAATTGTAGACCTGCACAAGGCTGGGATGGGCTACAGGACAATAGGCAAGCAGCTTGGTGAGAAGGCAACAACTGTTGGCGCAATTATTAGAAAATGGAAGAAGTTGAAGATGACGGTCAATCACCCTCGGTCTGGGGCTCCATGCAAGATCTCACCTCGTGGGGCATCAATGATCATGAGGAAGGTGGGGGACCAGCCCAGAACTACACGGCAGGACCTGGTCAATGACCTGAAGAGAGCTGGGACCACAGTCTCAAAGAAAACCATTAGTAACACACTACGCCGTCATGGATTAAAATCCTGCAGCGCACGCAAGGTCCCCCTGCTCAAGCCAGCGCATGTCCAGGCCCGTCTGAAGTTTGCCAATGACCATCTGGATGATCTAGAGGAGGAATGGGAGAAGGTCATGTGGTCTGATGAGACAAAAATAGAGCTTTTTGGTCTAAACTCCACTCGCTGTGTTTGGAGGAAGAAGGATGAGTACAACCCCAAGAACACCATCCCAACCGTGAAGCATGGAGGTGGAAACATCATTCTTTGGGGATGCTTTTCTGCAAAGGGGACAGGACGACTGCACCGTATTGAGGGGAGGATGGATGGGGCCATGTATCGCAAGATCTTGGCCAACAACCTCCTTCCCTCAGTAGTAGCATTGAAGATGGGTCGTGGCTGGGTCTTCCAGCATGACGACCCAAAAACACACAGCCAGGGCAACTAAGGAGTGGCTCCGTAAGAAGCATCTCAAGGTCCTGGAGTGGCCTAGCCAGTCTCCAGACCTGAACCCAATAGAAAATCTTTGGAGGGAGCTGAAAGTCCGTATTGCCCAGCGACAGCCCCGAAACATCTGGAGAAGGTCTGTATGGAGGAGTGGGCCAAAATCACTGCTGCAGTGTGTGCAAACCTGGTCAAGAACTACAGGAAACGTATGATCTCTGTAATTGCAAACAAAGGTTTCTGTACCAAATATTAAGTTCTGCTTTTCTGATGTATCAAATACTTATGTCATGCAATAAAATGCAAATGAATTACTTGAAAATCATACAATGTGATTTTCTGGATTTTTGTTTTAGATTCCGTCTCTCACAGTTGAAGTGTACCTATGATAAAAATTACAGACCTCTACATGCTTTGTAAGTAGGAAAACCTGCAAAATCGGCAGTGTTTCAAATACTTGTTCTCCCCACTGTATATACACTGAGCTGAGTGAACTCACTACCCGTCAACAGAACAGTGTCTATATATACACTGAGCTGAGTGAACTCACTACCTGTCAACAGTACAGAGTGTCTATATAAACACTGAGCTGAGTGAACTCACTACCCGTCAACAGAACAGTGTCTATATAAACACTGAGCTGAGTGAACTCACTACCTGTCAACAGAACAGAGTGTCTATATAAACACTGAGCTGAGTGAACTCACTACCCGTCAACAGAACAGTGTCTATATAAACACTGAGCTGAGTGAACTCACTACCTGTCACCAGAACAGAGTGTCTATATAAACACTGAGCTGAGTGAACTCACTACCTGTCAACAGTACAGAGTGTCTATATATACACTGAGCTGAGTGAACTCACTACCCGTCAACAGAACAGAGTGTCTATATAAACATTGAGCTGAGTGAACTCACTACCCGTCAACAGAACAGTGTCTATATAAACACTGAGCTGAGTGAACTCACTACCTGTCAACAGAACAGTGTCTATATAAACACTGAGCTGAGTGAACTCACTACCCGTCAACAGAACAGAGTGTCTATATAAACACTGAGCTGAGTGAACTCACTACCCGTCAACAGAACAGAGTGTCTATATAAACACTGAGCTGAGTGAACTCACTACCCGTCAACAGAACAGTGTCTATATAAACACTGAGCTGAGTGAACTCACTACCCGTCAACAGAACAGTGTCTATATAAACACTGAGCTGAGTGAACTCACTACCTGTCAACAGAACAGAGTGTCTATATAAACACTGAGCTGAGTGAACTCACTACCTGTCAACAGTACAGAGTGTCTATATATACACTGAGCTGAGTGAACTCACTACCCGTCAACAGAACAGAGTGTCTATATAAACACTGAGCGAACTCACTACCCGTCAACAGAACAGTGTCTATATAAACACTGAGCTGAGTGAACTCACTACCCGTCAACAGAACAGTGTCTATATAAACACTGAGCTGAGTGAACTCACTACCTGTCAACAGAACAGAGTGTCTATATAAACACTGAGATGAGTGAACTCACTACCTGTCAACAGTACAGAGTGTCTATATAAACACTGAGCTGAGTGAACTCACTACCCGTCAACAGAACAGTGTCTATATAAACACTGAGCTGAGTGAACTCACTACCTGTCAACAGAACAGAGTGTCTATATAAACACTGAGCTGAGTGAACTCACTACCCGTCAACAGAACAGTGTCTATATAAACACTGAGCTGAGTGAACTCACTACCCGTCAACAGAACAGAGTGTCTATATAAACACTGAGCTGAGTGAACTCACTACCCGTCAACAGAACAGTGTCTATATAAACACTGAGCTGAGTGAACTCACTACCCGTCAACAGAACAGTGTCTATATAAACACTGAGCTGAGTGAACTCACTACCTGTCAACAGAACAGAGTGTCTATATAAACACTGAGCTGAGTGAACTCACTACCTGTCAACAGTACAGAGTGTCTATATATACACTGAGCTGAGTGAACTCACTACCCGTCAACAGAACAGAGTGTCTATATAAACACTGAGCGAACTCACTACCCGTCAACAGAACAGTGTCTATATAAACACTGAGCTGAGTGAACTCACTACCCGTCAACAGAACAGTGTCTATATAAACACTGAGCTGAGTGAACTCACTACCTGTCAACAGAACAGAGTGTCTATATAAACACTGAGATGAGTGAACTCACTACCTGTCAACAGTACAGAGTGTCTATATAAACACTGAGCTGAGTGAACTCACTACCCGTCAACAGAACAGTGTCTATATAAACACTGAGCTGAGTGAACTCACTACCTGTCAACAGAACAGAGTGTCTATATAAACACTGAGCTGAGTGAACTCACTACCCGTCAACAGAACAGTGTCTATATAAACACTGAGCTGAGTGAACTCACTACCTGTCAACAGAACAGAGTGTCTATATAAACACTGAGCTGAGTGAACTCACTACCTGTCAACAGTACAGAGTGTCTATATATACACTGAGCTGAGTGAACTCACTACCCGTCAACAGAACAGAGTGTCTATATAAACACTGAGCTGAGTGAACTCACTACCCGTCAACAGAACAGTGTCTATATAAACACTGAGCTGAGTGAACTCACTACCCGTCAACAGAACAGAGTGTCTATATAAACACTGAGCTGAGTGAACTCACTACCCGTCAACAGAACAGTGTCTATATAAACACTGAGCTGAGTGAACTCACTACCCGTCAACAGAACAGTGTCTATATAAACACTGAGCTGAGTGAACTCACTACCTGTCAACAGAACAGAGTGTCTATATAAACACTGAGCTGAGTGAACTCACTACCTGTCAACAGAACAGAGTGTCTATATAAACACTGAGCTGAGTGAACTCACTACCTGTCAACAGTACAGAGTGTCTATATATACACTGAGCTGAGTGAACTCACTACCCGTCAACAGAACAGTGTCTATATAAACACTGAGCTGAGTGAACTCACTACCTGTCAACAGAACAGAGTGTCTATATAAACACTGAGCTGAGTGAACTCACTACCTGTCAACAGTACAGAGTGTCTATATATACACTGAGCTGAGTGAACTCACTACCCGTCAACAGAACAGAGTGTCTATATAAACACTGAGCTGAGTGAACTCACTACCCGTCAACAGAACAGTGTCTATATAAACACTGAGCTGAGTGAACTCACTACCCGTCAACAGAACAGTGTCTATATAAACACAGAGCTGAGTGAACTCACTACCTGTCAACAGAACAGAGTGTCTATATAAACACTGAGCTGAGTGAACTCACTACCTGTCAACAGTACAGAGTGTCTATATAAACACTGAGCTGAGTGAACTCACTACCCGTCAACAGAACAGTGTCTATATAAACACTGAGCTGAGTGAACTCACTACCCGTCAACAGAACAGTGTCTATATAAACACTGAGCTGAGTGAACTCACTACCTGTCAACAGAACAGAGTGTCTATATAAACACTGAGCTGAGTGAACTCACTACCTGTCAACAGTACAGAGTGTCTATATAAACACTGAGCTGAGTGAACTCACTACCCGTCAACAGAACAGTGTCTATATAAACACTGAGCTGAGTGAACTCACTACCTGTCAACAGAACAGAGTGTCTATATAAACACTGAGCTGAGTGAACTCACTACCCGTCAACAGAACAGTGTCTATATAAACACTGAGCTGAGTGAACTCACTACCTGTCAACAGAACAGAGTGTCTATATAAACACTGAGCTGAGTGAACTCACTACCTGTCAACAGTACAGAGTGTCTATATATACACTGAGCTGAGTGAACTCACTACCCGTCAACAGAACAGAGTGTCTATATAAACACTGAGCTGAGTGAACTCACTACCCGTCAACAGAACAGTGTCTATATAAACACTGAGCTGAGTGAACTCACTACCTGTCAACAGAACAGAGTGTCTATATAAACACTGAGCTGAGTGAACTCACTACCTGTCAACAGTACAGAGTGTCTATATAAACACTGAGCTGAGTGAACTCACTACCCGTCAACAGAACAGTGTCTATATAAACACTGAGCTGAGTGAACTCACTACCTGTCAACAGAACAGAGTGTCTATATAAACACTGAGCTGAGTGAACTCACTACCCGTCAACAGAACAGTGTCTATATAAACACTGAGCTGAGTGAACTCACTACCTGTCAACAGAACAGAGTGTCTATATAAACACTGAGCTGAGTGAACTCACTACCCGTCAACAGAACAGTGTCTATATAAACACTGAGCTGAGTGAACTCACTACCTGTCAACAGAACAGAGTGTCTATATAAACACTGAGCTGAGTGAACTCACTACCCGTCAACAGAACAGTGTCTATATAAACACTGAGCTGAGTGAACTCACTACCCGTCAACAGAACAGTGTCTATATAAACACTGAGCTGAGTGAACTCACTACCTGTCAACAGAACAGAGTGTCTATATAAACACTGAGCTGAGTGAACTCACTACCCGTCAACAGAACAGAGTGTCTATATATACACTGAGCTGAGTGAACTCACCACCCGTCAACAGAACAGAGTGTCTATATAAACACTGAGCGAACTCACTACCCGTCAACAGAACAGTGTCTATATAAACACTGAGCTGAGTGAACTCACTACCCGTCAACAGAACAGTGTCTATATAAACACTGAGCTGAGTGAACTCACTACCTGTCAACAGAACAGAGTGTCTATATAAACACTGAGATGAGTGAACTCACTACCTGTCAACAGTACAGAGTGTCTATATAAACACTGAGCTGAGTGAACTCACTACCCGTCAACAGAACAGTGTCTATATAAACACTGAGCTGAGTGAACTCACTACCTGTCAACAGAACAGAGTGTCTATATAAACACTGAGCTGAGTGAACTCACTACCCGTCAACAGAACAGTGTCTATATAAACACTGAGCTGAGTGAACTCACTACCCGTCAACAGAACAGAGTGTCTATATAAACACTGAGCTGAGTGAACTCACTACCCGTCAACAGAACAGTGTCTATATAAACACTGAGCTGAGTGAACTCACTACCCGTCAACAGAACAGTGTCTATATAAACACTGAGCTGAGTGAACTCACTACCTGTCAACAGAACAGAGTGTCTATATAAACACTGAGCTGAGTGAACTCACTACCTGTCAACAGTACAGAGTGTCTATATATACACTGAGCTGAGTGAACTCACTACCCGTCAACAGAACAGAGTGTCTATATAAACACTGAGCGAACTCACTACCCGTCAACAGAACAGTGTCTATATAAACACTGAGCTGAGTGAACTCACTACCCGTCAACAGAACAGTGTCTATATAAACACTGAGCTGAGTGAACTCACTACCTGTCAACAGAACAGAGTGTCTATATAAACACTGAGATGAGTGAACTCACTACCTGTCAACAGTACAGAGTGTCTATATAAACACTGAGCTGAGTGAACTCACTACCCGTCAACAGAACAGTGTCTATATAAACACTGAGCTGAGTGAACTCACTACCTGTCAACAGAACAGAGTGTCTATATAAACACTGAGCTGAGTGAACTCACTACCCGTCAACAGA
This sequence comes from Salvelinus alpinus, assembly GCF_045679555.1. Classification (NCBI taxonomy): domain Eukaryota; kingdom Metazoa; phylum Chordata; class Actinopteri; order Salmoniformes; family Salmonidae; genus Salvelinus; species Salvelinus alpinus. The sequence continues at coordinate 85,027,615 of NC_092095.1, read as the reverse complement.
ACAGTGTCTATATAAACACTGAGCTGAGTGAACTCACTACCTGTCAACAGAACAGAGTGTCTATATAAACACTGAGCTGAGTGAACTCACTACCTGTCAACAGTACAGAGTGTCTATATATACACTGAGCTGAGTGAACTCACTACCCGTCAACAGAACAGAGTGTCTATATAAACACTGAGCTGAGTGAACTCACTACCCGTCAACAGAACAGTGTCTATATAAACACTGAGCTGAGTGAACTCACTACCCGTCAACAGAACAGAGTGTCTATATAAACACTGAGCTGAGTGAACTCACTACCCGTCAACAGAACAGTGTCTATATAAACACTGAGCTGAGTGAACTCACTACCCGTCAACAGAACAGTGTCTATATAAACACTGAGCTGAGTGAACTCACTACCTGTCAACAGAACAGAGTGTCTATATAAACACTGAGCTGAGTGAACTCACTACCTGTCAACAGAACAGAGTGTCTATATAAACACTGAGCTGAGTGAACTCACTACCTGTCAACAGTACAGAGTGTCTATATATACACTGAGCTGAGTGAACTCACTACCCGTCAACAGAACAGTGTCTATATAAACACTGAGCTGAGTGAACTCACTACCTGTCAACAGAACAGAGTGTCTATATAAACACTGAGCTGAGTGAACTCACTACCTGTCAACAGTACAGAGTGTCTATATATACACTGAGCTGAGTGAACTCACTACCCGTCAACAGAACAGTGTCTATATAAACACTGAGCTGAGTGAACTCACTACCTGTCAACAGAACAGAGTGTCTATATAAACACTGAGCTGAGTGAACTCACTACCCGTCAACAGAACAGTGTCTATATAAACACTGAGCTGAGTGAACTCACTACCTGTCAACAGAACAGAGTGTCTATATAAACACTGAGCTGAGTGAACTCACTACCTGTCAACAGTACAGAGTGTCTATATATACACTGAGCTGAGTGAACTCACTACCCGTCAACAGAACAGAGTGTCTATATAAACACTGAGCTGAGTGAACTCACTACCCGTCAACAGAACAGTGTCTATATAAACACTGAGCTGAGTGAACTCACTACCTGTCAACAGAACAGAGTGTCTATATAAACACTGAGCTGAGTGAACTCACTACCTGTCAACAGTACAGAGTGTCTATATAAACACTGAGCTGAGTGAACTCACTACCCGTCAACAGAACAGTGTCTATATAAACACTGAGCTGAGTGAACTCACTACCTGTCAACAGAACAGAGTGTCTATATAAACACTGAGCTGAGTGAACTCACTACCCGTCAACAGAACAGTGTCTATATAAACACTGAGCTGAGTGAACTCACTACCTGTCAACAGAACAGAGTGTCTATATAAACACTGAGCTGAGTGAACTCACTACCCGTCAACAGAACAGTGTCTATATAAACACTGAGCTGAGTGAACTCACTACCTGTCAACAGAACAGAGTGTCTATATAAACACTGAGCTGAGTGAACTCACTACCCGTCAACAGAACAGTGTCTATATAAACACTGAGCTGAGTGAACTCACTACCTGTCAACAGAACAGAGTGTCTATATAAACACTGAGCTGAGTGAACTCACTACCTGTCAACAGTACAGAGTGTCTATATAAACACTGAGCTGAGTGAACTCACTACCCGTCAACAGAACAGTGTCTATATAAACACTGAGCTGAGTGAACTCACTACCTGTCAACAGAACAGTGTCTATATAAACACTGAGCTGAGTGAACTCACTACCCGTCAACAGAACAGTGTCTATATAAACACTGAGCTGAGTGAACTCACTACCTGTCAACAGAACAGAGTGTCTATATAAACACTGAGCTGAGTGAACTCACTACCTGTCAACAGAACAGAGTGTCTATATAAACACTGAGCTGAGTGAACTCACTACCTGTCAACAGAACAGAGTGTCTATATAAACACTGAGCTGAGTGAACTCACTACCCGTCAACAGAACAGTGTCTATATAAACACTGAGCTGAGTGAACTCACTACCTGTCAACAGAACAGAGTGTCTATATAAACACTGAGCTGAGTGAACTCACTACCCGTCAACAGAACAGAGTGTCTATATAAACACTGAGCTGAGTGAACTCACTACCCGTCAACAGAACAGTGTCTATATAAACACTGAGCTGAGTGAACTCACTACCTGTCAACAGAACAGAGTGTCTATATAAACACTGAGCTGAGTGAACTCACTACCTGTCAACAGAACAGAGTGTCTATATAAACACTGAGCTGAGTGAACTCACTACCCGTCAACAGAACAGTGTCTATATAAACACTGAGCTGAGTGAACTCACTACCCGTCAACAGAACAGTGTCTATATAAACACTGAGCTGAGTGAACTCACTACCTGTCAACAGAACAGAGTGTCTATATATACACTGAGATGAGTGAACTCACTACCCGTCAACAGAACAGTGTCTATATAAACACTGAGCTGAGTGAACTCACTACCTGTCAACAGAACAGAGTCTATATATACACTGAGCTGGGTGAACTCACTACCTGTCAACAGAACAGAGTGTCTATATAAACACTGAGCTGAGTGAACTCACTACCCGTCAACAGAACAGTGTCTATATAAACACTGAGCTGAGAGGAGCTGAGTGAACTCACTACCCGTCAACAGAACAGTGTCTATATAAACACTGAGCTGAGTGAACTCACTACCCGTCAACAGAACAGTGTCTATATAAACACTGAGCTGAGTGAACTCACTACCCGTCAACAGAACAGTGTCTATATAAACACTGAGCTGAGTGAACTCACTACCCGTCAACAGAACAGTGTCTATATAAACACTGAGCTGAGTGAACTCACTACCCGTCAACAGAACAGAGTGTCTATATATACACTGAGCTGAGTGAACTCATTACCCTTCAACAGAACAGTGTCTATATATACACTGAGCTGAGTGAACTCACTACCCGTCAACAGAACAGTGTCTATATATACACTGAGCTGAGTGAACTCACTACCCTGTCAACAGAACAGAGTGTCTATATAAACACTGAGCTGAGTGAACTCACTACCCGTCAACAGAACAGTGTGTCTATATATACACTGAGCTGAGTGAACTCACTACCCGTCAACAGAACAGTGTCTATATAAACACTGAGCTGAGTGAACTCACTACCCGTCAACAGAACAGAGTGTCTATATATACACTGAGCTGAGTGAACTCACTACCCGTCAACAGAACAGAGTGTCTATATAAACACTGAGCTGAGTGAACTCACTACCCGTCAACAGAACAGAGTGTCTATATAAACACTGAGCTGAGTGAACTCACTACCCGTCAACAGAACAGAGTGTCTATATATACACTGAGCTGAGTGAACTCATTACCCTTCAACAGAACAGTGTCTATATATACACTGAGCTGAGTGAACTCACTACCCGTCAACAGAACAGTGTCTATATATACACTGAGCTGAGTGAACTCACTACCCTTCAACAGAACAGTGTCTATATAAACACTGAGCTGAGTGAACTCACTACCCGTCAACAGAACAGTGTGTCTATATATACACTGAGCTGAGTGAACTCACTACCCTTCAACAGAACAGTGTCTATATAAACACTGAGCTGAGTGAACTCACTACCCTTCAACAGAACAGAGTGTCTATATATACACTGAGCTGAGTGAACTCACTACCCGTCAACAGAACAGAGTGTCTATATAAACACTGAGCTGAGTGAACTCATTACCCTTCAACAGAACAGAGTGTCTATATATACACTGAGCTGAGTGAACTCACTACCCGTCAACAGAACAGTGTCTATATATACACTGAGCTGAATGAACTCACTACCCGTGAACAGAACAGTGTCTATATATACACTGAGCTGAGTGAACTCACTACCTGTCAACAGAACAGTGTCTATATATACACTGAGCTGAGTGAACTCACTACCCGTCAACAGAACAGTGTCTATATAAACACTGAGCTGAGTGAACTCACTACCCTTCAACAGAACAGTGTCTATATATACACTGAGCTGAGTGAACTCACTACCCTTCAACAGAACAGAGTGTCTATATATACACTGAGCTGAGTGAACTCACTACCCTTCAACAGAACAGTGTCTATATAAACACTGAGCTGAGAGGAGCTGAGTGAACTCACTACCCGTCAACAGAACAGTGTCTATATAAACACTGAGCTGAGTGAACTCACTACCCGTCAACAGAACAGTGTCTATATAAACACTGAGCTGAGTGAACTCACTACCCGTCAACAGAACAGTGTCTATATAAACACTGAGCTGAGTGAACTCACTACCCGTCAACAGAACAGTGTCTATATAAACACTGAGCTGAGTGAACTCACTACCCGTCAACAGAACAGAGTGTCTATATATACACTGAGCTGAGTGAACTCATTACCCTTCAACAGAACAGTGTCTATATATACACTGAGCTGAGTGAACTCACTACCCGTCAACAGAACAGTGTCTATATATACACTGAGCTGAGTGAACTCACTACCCTTCAACAGAACAGTGTCTATATAAACACTGAGCTGAGTGAACTCACTACCCGTCAACAGAACAGTGTGTCTATATATACACTGAGCTGAGTGAACTCACTACCCTTCAACAGAACAGTGTCTATATAAACACTGAGCTGAGTGAACTCACTACCCTTCAACAGAACAGAGTGTCTATATATACACTGAGCTGAGTGAACTCACTACCCGTCAACAGAACAGAGTGTCTATATAAACACTGAGCTGAGTGAACTCATTACCCTTCAACAGAACAGAGTGTCTATATATACACTGAGCTGAGTGAACTCACTACCCGTCAACAGAACAGTGTCTATATATACACTGAGCTGAATGAACTCACTACCCGTGAACAGAACAGTGTCTATATATACACTGAGCTGAGTGAACTCACTACCTGTCAACAGAACAGTGTCTATATATACACTGAGCTGAGTGAACTCACTACCCGTCAACAGAACAGTGTCTATATAAACACTGAGCTGAGTGAACTCACTACCCTTCAACAGAACAGTGTCTATATATACACTGAGCTGAGTGAACTCACTACCCTTCAACAGAACAGAGTGTCTATATATACACTGAGCTGAGTGAACTCACTACCCTTCAACAGAACAGTGTCTATATATACACTGAGCTGAGTGAACTCACTACCCTTCAACAGAACAGAGTGTCTATATAAACACTGAGCTGAGTGAACTCATTACCCTTCAACAGAACAGAGTGTCTATATATACACTGAGCTGAGTGAACTCACTACCCGTCAACAGAACAGTGTCTATATATACACTGAGCTGAATGAACTCACTACCCGTGAACAGAACAGTGTCTTCATATACACTGAGCTGAGTGAACTCACTACCTGTCAACAGAACAGTGTCTATATATACACTGAGCTGAGTGAACTCACTACCCGTCAACAGAACAGTGTCTATATAAACACTGAGCTGAGTGAACTCACTACCCTTCAACAGAACAGTGTCTATATATACACTGAGCTGAGTGAACTCACTACCCTTCAACAGAACAGAGTGTCTATATATACACTGAGCTGAGTGAACTCACTACCCTTCAACAGAACAGTGTCTATATATACACTGAGCTGAGTGAACTCACTACCCTTCAACAGAACAGAGTGTCTATATATACACTGAGCTGAGTGAACTCACTACCTGTCAACAGAACAGAGTGTCTATATAAACACTGAGCTGAGTGAACTCACTACCCGTCAACAGAACAGTGTCTATATAAACACTGAGCTGAGTGAACTCACTACCTGTCAACAGAACAGAGTGTCTATATAAACACTGAGCTGAGTGAACTCACTACCCGTCAACAGAACAGAGTGTCTATATATACACTGAGCTGAGTGAACTCACTACCCGTCAACAGAACAGTGTCTATATAAACACTGAGCTGAGTGAACTCACTACCCGTCAACAGAACAGTGTCTATATATACATTGAGCTGAGTGAACTCACTACCCGTCAACAGAACAGTGTCTATATAAACACTGAGCTGAGTGAACTCACTACCTGTCAACAGAACAGTGTCTATATAAACACTGAGCTGAGTGAACTCACTACCCTTCATGGGTTTAAAAGCAGTGGATTGTTATAAGGACAAGTGCACACTTGTAGGGAGTATAGATCAGAGGGTAAGAACACATGTAAACTCAGTCCCTCTGTGGTGAACTTCCTGCTGTGGTAGGTTACTATGGTTACTGACCTAGCCCAACAGGGTCACACTCATAAAGAAAACAAAGTGCCGTTGAGTTTCACGGCTCAGTAAAACCCGCTGAACAAATGTTTACAACGCATATAACAAATAAAAAGTCAAGGCATTTTGTCCATTAGAGTGACTTTAATCTTAAATATTTACCTTGAACATTATCTACAAAATCATGTACACAGTGACTGATGTCTGCAACGTCAGTGACAGCTGAGCATATATACAGCTTGGTTTGTATACAAATCAGTCCTACACAGCACAGCGCCCCCAGTGGCTCGGAGGAGCCGTCCATCTGAAGCACTTCACCTGAGGTTCATAAAGACTAACAGCCCTGAGGAGCAGGGGGGAGTCAGGAGACCACGGAGAGGAGCAGGGGGGAGTCAGGAGACCACGGAGAGGAGCAGGGGGGGAGTCAGGAGACCACAGAGAGGAGCAGGGGGGGGGTCAGGAGACCACGGAGAGGAGCAGGGGGGAGTCAGGAGACCACGGAGAGGAGCAGGGGGGAGTCAGGAGACCACAGAGAGGAGCAGGGGGGAGTCAGGAGACCACGGAGAGGAGCAGGGGGGAGTCAGGAGACCACGGAGAGGAGCAGGGGGGAGTCAGGAGACCACAGAGAGGAGCAGGGGGGAGTCAGGAGACCACAGAGAGGAGCAGGGGGGAGTCAGGAGACCACAGAGAGGAGCAGGGGGGAGTCAGGAGACCACAGAGAGGAGCAGGGGGGAGTCAGGAGACCACAGAGAGGAGCAGGGGGGAGTCAGGAGACCACAGAGAGGAGCAGGGGGGAGTCAGGAGACCACAGAGAGGAGCAGGGGGGAGTCAGGAGACCACGGAGAGGAGCAGGGGGGAGTCAGGAGACCACAGAGAGGAGCAGGGGGGAGTCAGGAGACCACAGAGAGGAGCAGGGGGGAGTCAGGAGACCACGGAGAGGAGCAGGGGGGAGTCAGGAGACCACGGAGAGGAGCAGGGGGGAGTCAGGAGACCACAGAGAGGAGCAGGGGGGAGTCAGGAGACCACAGAGAGGAGCAGGGGGGAGTCAGGAGACCACGGAGAGGAGCAGGGGGGAGTCAGGAGACCACGGAGAGGAGCAGGGGGGAGTCAGGAGACCACAGAGAGGAGCAGGGGGGAGTCAGGAGACCACAGAGAGGAGCAGGGGGGAGTCAGGAGACCACGGAGAGGAGCAGGGGGGAGTCAGGAGACCACAGAGAGGAGCAGGGGGGAGTCAGGAGACCACAGAGAGGAGCAGGGGGGAGTCAGGAGACCACAGAGAGGAGCAGGGGGGAGTCAGGAGACCACGGAGAGGAGCAGGGGGGAGTCAGGAGACCACAGAGAGGAGCAGGGGGGAGTCAGGAGACCACGGAGAGGAGCAGGGGGGAGTCAGGAGACCACAGAGAGGAGCAGGGGGGAGTCAGGAGACCACGGAGAGGAGCAGGGGGGAGTCAGGAGACCACGGAGAGGAGCAGGGGGGAGTCAGGAGACCACAGAGAGGAGCAGGGGGGAGTCAGGAGACCACGGAGAGGAGCAGGGGGGAGTCAGGAGACCACGGAGAGGAGCAGGGGGGAGTCAGGAGACCACGGAGAGGAGCAGGGGGGGAGTCAGGAGACCACAGAGAGGAGCAGGGGGGAGTCAGGAGACCACAGAGAGGAGCAGGGGGGAGTCAGGAGACCACAGAGAGGAGCAGGGGGGAGTCAGGAGACCACAGAGAGGAGCAGGGGGGAGTCAGGAGACCACGGAGAGGAGCAGGGGGGAGTCAGGAGACCACAGAGAGGAGCAGGGGGGAGTCAGGAGACCACAGAGAGGAGCAGGGGGGAGTCAGGAGACCACAGAGAGGAGCAGGGGGGAGTCAGGAGACCACGGAGAGGAGCAGGGGGGAGTCAGGAGACCACAGAGAGGAGCAGGGGGGAGTCAGGAGACCACGGAGAGGAGCAGGGGGGAGTCAGGAGACCACAGAGAGGAGCAGGGGGGAGTCAGGAGACCACAGAGAGGAGCAGGGGGGAGTCAGGAGACCACGGAGAGGAGCAGGGGGGAGTCAGGAGACCACGGAGAGGAGCAGGGGGGAGTCAGGAGACCACAGAGAGGAGCAGGGGGGGGGGTCAGGAGACCACAGAGAGGAGCAGGGGGGAGTCAGGAGACCACGGAGAGGAGCAGGGGGGAGTCAGGAGACCACAGAGAGGAGCAGGGGGGAGTCAGGAGACCACGGAGAGGAGCAGGGGGGAGTCAGGAGACCACAGAGAGGAGCAGGGGGGAGTCAGGAGACCACGGAGAGGAGCAGGGGGGAGTCAGGAGACCACAGAGAGGAGCAGGGGGGAGTCAGGAGACCACAGAGAGGAGCAGGGGGGAGTCAGGAGACCACGGAGAGGAGCAGGGGGGAGTCAGGAGACCACGGAGAGGAGCAGGGGGGAGTCAGGAGACCACAGAGAGGAGCAGGGGGGAGTCAGGAGACCACAGAGAGGAGCAGGGGGGAGTCAGGAGACCACGGAGAGGAGCAGGGGGGAGTCAGGAGACCACGGAGAGGAGCAGGGGGGAGTCAGGAGACCACGGAGAGGAGCAGGGGGGAGTCAGGAGACCACAGAGAGGAGCAGGGGGGAGTCAGGAGACCACAGAGAGGAGCAGGGGGGAGTCAGGAGACCACGGAGAGGAGCACGGGGGAGTCAGGAGACCACAGAGAGGAGCAGGGGGGAGTCAGGAGACCACAGAGAGGAGCAGGGGGGAGTCAGGAGACCACAGAGAGGAGCAGGGGGGAGTCAGGAGACCACAGAAAGGAGCAGGGGGGAGTCAGGAGACCACAGAGAGGAGCAGGGGGGAGTCAGGAGACCACGGAGAGGAGCAGGGGGGGAGTCAGGAGACCACAGAGAGGAGCAGGGGGGAGTCAGGAGACCACAGAGAGGAGCAGGGGGGAGTCAGGAGACCACGGAGAGGAGCAGGGGGGGAGTCAGGAGACCACAGAGAGGAGCAGGGGGGAGTCAGGAGACCACAGAGAGGAGCAGGGGGGAGTCAGGAGACCACAGAGAGGAGCAGGGGGGAGTCAGGAGACCACGGAGAGGAGCAGGGGGGGAGTCAGGAGACCACAGAGAGGAGCAGGGGGGAGTCAGGAGACCACAGAGAGGAGCAGGGGGGAGTCAGGAGACCACGGAGAGGAGCAGGGGGGGAGTCAGGAGACCACAGAGAGGAGCAGGGGGGAGTCAGGAGACCACGGAGAGGAGCAGGGGGGGAGTCAGGAGACCACAGAGAGGAGCAGGGGGGAGTCAGGAGACCACAGAGAGGAGCAGGGGGGAGTCAGGAGACCACAGAGAGGAGCAGGGGGGAGTCAGGAGACCACGGAGAGGAGCAGGGGGGAGTCAGGAGACCACGGAGAGGAGCAGGGGGGAGTCAGGAGACCACAGAGAGGAGCAGGGGGGAGTCAGGAGACCACAGAGAGGAGCAGGGGGGAGTCAGGAGACCACGGAGAGGAGCAGGGGGGAGTCAGGAGACCACGGAGAGGAGCAGGGGGGAGTCAGGAGACCACGGAGAGGGGGGGGGGGTTGGGGTGGTAGCGGGGGGGGGGTTGGGGTGGTAGCGGGGGGGGTTGGGGTGGTAGCGGGGGGGGTTGGGGTGGTAGCGGGGGGGTTGGGGTGGTAGCGGGGGGGGTTGGGGTGGTAGCGGGGGGGTTGGGGTGGTAGCGGGGGGGTTGGGGTGGTAGCGGGGGGGTTGGGGTGGTAGCGGGGGGGTTGGGGTGGTAGCGGGGGGGTTGGGGTGGTAGCGTGGGGGTTGGGGTGGTAGCGGGGGGGGTTGGGGTGGTAGCGGGGGGGTTGGGGTGGTAGCGGGGGGGTTGGGGTGGTAGCGGGGGGGGTTGGGGTGGTAGCGGGGGGGTTGGGGTGGTAGCGGGGGGGTTGGGGTGGTAGCGGGGGGGTTGGGGTGGTAGCGGGGGGGTTGGGGTAGTAGCGGGGGGGTTGGGGTGGTAGCGGGGGGGGTTGGGGTGGTAGCGGGGGGGGGTTGCGTTTGATTCTCTCCCCTTCAGGAGAGCTGCTGCAGAGACAAACTCATCACCAGGACACAGGTTAGTTAACCCATCACCAGGACACAGGTTAGTTAACCCATCACCAGGACACAGGTTAGTTAACCCATCACCAGGACACAGGTTAGTTAACCCATCACCAGGACACAGGTTAGTTAACCCATCACCAGGACACAGGTTAGTTTACCCATCACCAGGACACAGGTTAGTTAACCCATCACCAGGACACAGGTTAGTTAACTCTGGTTCCAGTCAGTCAGACTGGGTCCATACTGATGGGTTCTCCTCTGGTACCAGTCAGACTGGGTCCATACTGATGGGTCCTCCTCTGGTACCAGTCAGACTGGGTCCATACTGATGGGTTCTCCTCTGGTACCAGTCAGACTGGGTCCATACTGATGGGTCCTCCTCTGGTACCAGTCAGACTGGGTCCATACTGATGGGTCCTCCTCTGGTACCAGTCAGACTGGGTCCATACTGATGGGTCCTCCTCTGGTACCAGTCAGACTGGGTCCATACTGATGGGTCCTCCTCTGGTACCAGTCAGACTGGGTCCATACTGACGGGTCCTCTGGTACCAGTCAGACTGGGTCCATACTGATGGGTCCTCCTCTGGTACCAGTCAGACTGGGTCCATACTGATGGGTCCTCCTCTGGTACCAGTCAGACTGGGTCCATACTGATGGGTCCTCCTCTGATACCAGTCAGACTGGGTCCATACTGATGGGTCCATACTGATGGTTCCTCCTCTGGTACCAGTCAGACTGGGTTCATACTGATGGGTCCTCCTCTGGTACCAGTCAGACTCGGTCCATACTGATGGGTCCTCCTCTGGTACCAGTCAGACTGGGTCCACACTGATGGGTCCTCCTCTGGTACCAGTCAGACTGGGTCCATACTGATGGGTCCTCCTCTGGTACCAGTCAGACTGGGTCCATACTGATGGGTCCTCCTCTGGTTCCAGTCAGACTGGGTCCATACTGATGGGTCCTCCTCTGGTACCAGTCAGACTGGGTCCATACTGATGGGTCCTCCTCTGGTACCAGTCAGACTGGGTCCATACTGATGGGTCCTCCTCTGGTACCAGTCAGACTGGGTCCATACTGATGGGTCCTCCTCTGGTACCAGTCAGACTGGGTCCATACTGATGGGTCCTCCTCTGGTTCCAGTCAGACTGGGTCCATATTGATGGGTCCTCCTCTGGTTCCAGTCAGACTGGGTCCATACTGATGGGTCCTCCTCTGGTACCAGTCAGACTGGGTCCATACTGATGGGTCCTCCTCTGGTACCAGTCAGACTGGGTCCATACTGATGGGTCCTCCTCTGGTTCCAGTCAGACTGGGTCCATACTGATGGGTCCTCCTCTGGTTCCAGTCAGACTGGGTCCATACTGATGGGTCCTCCTCTGGTACCAGTCAGACTGGGTCCATACTGATGGGTCCTCCTCTGGTACCAGTCAGACTGGGTCCATACTGATGGGTCCTCCTCTGAGAAGCAGTATCTCCTCCTTGCTCTTGGGTTAATTCTCCAGCAGTGTTAACAGAGTGACTGGCCTCTACTGCCCTCTCTGGTCTCCACAGGTTTATCAAGTTACTAAAAGAGGCCTTGGAGTTGATCACCAAGCGTCTGGTGTGTTCAGTGTTCTCCAGCAGGAATATGTGACAGACACCTATGGTGTTATCCAGGCTGACCTCTAACCTCTGACTGGACCACAGACAGGGGGTGGGACCTGGGAGAGGCGGGCTGGGGCAGAGAGCCAATCACTAGGGAGAAGAGCACGAAGACTTCCTGCCTGAAGAAAATCTAAGAGAGAGAGGACAGAGAAGATGGAGAGAGATTATGATAAACTAAGTTACAGTCAGTAATCAAGCAGTGGACAGAGAAGATGGAGGGAGGTTAGGACAGTGGACAGAGAAGATGGAGATGGAGGTTAGGACAGTGGACAGAGAAGATGGAGGTTAGGACAGTGGACAGAGAAGATGGAGGTTAGGACAGTGGACAGAGAAGATGGAGGTTAGGACAGTGGACAGAGAAAATGGAGGTTAGGACAGTGGACAGAGAAGATGGAGGTGAGGACAGTGGACAGAGAAGATGGAGGTGAGGACAGTGGACAGAGAAGATGGAGGTTAGGACAGTGGACAGAGAAGATGGAGAGAGGTTAGGACAGTGGACAGAGAAGATGGAGGTTAGGATAGTGGACAGAGAAGATGGAGGTTAGGATAGTGGACAGAGAAGATGGAGAGAGGTTAGGACAGTGGATAGAGAAGATGGAGGTTAGGACAGTGGACAGAGAAGATGGAGAGAGGTGAGGACAGTGGACAGAGCAGATGGAGGTTAGGACAGTAGACAGAGAAGATGGAGAGAGGTGAGGACAGTGGACAGAGCAGATGGAGGTTAGGACAGTAGACAGAGAAGATGGAGAGAGGTGAGGACAGTGGACAGAGCAGATGGAGGTTAGGACAGTAGACAGAGAAGATGGAGGTGAGGACAGTGGACAGAGAAGATGGAAAGAGGTTAGGACAGTGGACAGAGAAGATGGAGGTTAGGACAGTGGACAGAGAAGATGGAGGTTAGGACAGTGGACAGAGAAGATGGAGAGAGGTTAGGACAGTGGACAGAGAAGATGGAGAGAGGTTAGGACAGTGGACAGAGAAGATGGAGAGAGGTTAGGACAGTGGACAGAGAAGATGGAGGTTAGGATAGTGGACAGAGAAGATGGAGGTTAGGATAGTGGACAGAGAAGATGGAGAGAGGTTAGGACAGTGGACAGAGAAGATGGAGGTTAGGACAGTGGACAGAGAAGATGGAGGTGAGGACAGTGGACAGAGAAGATGGAGGTTAGGACAGTGGACAGAGAAGATGGAGAGAGGTTAGGACAGTGGACAGAGAAGATGGAGAGAGGTTAGGACAGTGGACAGAGAAGATGGAGGTTAGGACAGTGGACAGAGAAGATGGAGGTTAGGACAGTGGACAGAGAAGATGGAGGTTAGGACAGTGGACAGAGAAGATAGAGAGAGGTTAGGACAGTGGACAGAGAAGATGGAGAGAGGTTAGGACAGTGGACAGAGAAGATGGAGAGAGGTTAGGACAGTGGACAGAGAAGATGGAGGTTAGGACAGTGGACAGAGAAGATAGAGAGAGGTTAGGACAGTGAACAGAGAAGATGGAGAGAGGTTAGGACAGTGGACAGAGAAGATGGAGGTTAGGACAGTGGACAGAGAAGATGGAGGTTAGTGGTAGGGTACTAGGGTTATAGGGGTTTGTGGTAGGGTACTAGGGTTATAGGGGTTAGTGGTAGGGTACTAGGGTTATAGGGGTTAGTGGTAGGGTAATAGGGGTTAGTGGTAGGGTAATAGGGTTATAGGGGTTAGTGGTAGGGTACTAGGGTTAGTGGTAGGGTACTAGGGTTATAGGGGTTAGTGGTAGGGTACTAGGGTTATAGGGGTTAGTGGTAGGGTAATAGGGTTATAGGGGTTAGTGGTAGGATACTAGGGTTATAGGGGTTAGTGGTAGGGTACTAGGGTTATAGGGGTTAGTGGTAGGGTAATAGGGTTAGTGGTAGGGTACTAGGGTTATAGGGGTTAGTGGTAGGGTAATAGGGTTATAGGGGTTAGTGGTAGGGTACTAGGGTTATAGGGGTTAGTGGTAGGGTAATAGGGTTAGTGGTAGGATACTAGGGTTATAGGGGTTAGTGGTAGGGTACTAGGGTTATAGGGGTTAGTGGTAGGGTAATAGGGTTATAGGGGTTAGTGGTAGGGTACTAGGGTTATAGGGGTTAGTGATAGGGTACTAGGGTTATAGGGGTTAGTGGTAGGGTACTAGGGTTATAGGTGTTAGTGGTAGGGTACTAGGGTTAGTGGTAGGGTACTAGGATTATAGGGGTTAGTGGTAGGGTACTAGGGTTAGTGGTAGGGGTATAGGGGTTAGTGGTAGGGTACTAGGGTTATAGGGGTTAGTGGTAGGGTACTAGGGTTAGTGGTAGGGTACTAGGGTTATAGGGGTTAGTGGTAGGGTACTAGGGTTAGTGGTAGGGGTATAGGGGTTAGTGGTAGGGTACTAGGGTTAGTGGTAGGGTACTAGGGTTATAGGGGTTAGTGGTAGGGTACTAGGGTTAGTGGTAGGGGTATAGGGGTTAGTGGTAGGGTACTAGGGTTATAGGGGTTAGTGGTAGGGTACTAGGGTTAGTGGTAGGGTACTAGGGTTATAGGGGTTAGTGGTAGGGTACTAGGGTTATAGGTGTTAGTGGTAGGGTACTAGGGTTAGTGGTAGGGTACTAGGGTTAGAGGGGTTAGTGGTAGGGTACTAGGGTTATAGGGGTTAGTGGTAGGGTACTAGGGTTATAGGGGTTAGTGGTAGGGTACTAGGGTTAGTGGTAGGGTACTAGGGTTATAGGGGTTAGTGGTAGGGTACTAGGGTTATAGGTGTTAGTGGTAGGGTACTAGGGTTAGTGGTAGGGTACTAGGGTTAGTGGTAGGGTAATAGGGTTATAGGGGTTAGTGGTAGGGTACTAGGGTTAGTGGTAGGGTACTAGGGTAAGTGTTAGGGTATTAGGGTTATAGGGGTTAGTGGTAGGGTACTAGGGTTAGTGATAGGGTACTAGGGTTAGTGGTAGGGTACTAGGGTACTAGGGGTTAGTGGTAGGGTACTAGGGTTATAGGGGTTAGTGGTAGGGTACTAGGGTACTAGGGGTTAGTGGTAGGGTACTAGGGTTATAGGGGTTAGTGGTAGGGTACTAGGGTTATAGGGGTTAGTGGTAGGGTACTAGGGTACTAGGGTTAGTGGTAGGGTAATAGGGGTTAGTGGTAGGGTACTAGGGTTAGTGGTAGGGTACTAGGGGTTAGTGGTAGGGTACTAGGGGTTAGTGGTAGGGTACTAGGTACTAGGGGTTAGTGGTAGGGTACTAGGGTTATAGGGGTTAGTGGTAGGGTACTAGGGTACTAGGGTTAGTGGTAGGGTAATAGGGGTTAGTGGTAGGGTACTAGGGTTATAGGGGTTAGTGGTAGGGTACTAGGGTTAGTGGTAGGGTACTAGGGTTATAGGGGTTAGTGGTAAGGTACTAGGGTTAGTGGTAGGGTAATAGGGGTTAGTGGTAGGGTACTAGGGGTTATATGGGTTAGTGGTAGGGTACCAGGGTTAGTGGTAGGGTACTAGGGTTATAGGGGTTAGTGGTAGGGTACTAGGGTTAGTGGTAGGGTACTAGGGGTATAGGGGTTAGTGGTAGGGTACTAGGGTTAGTGGTAAGGTACTAGGGTTAGTGGTAGGGTACTAGGGTATAGGGGTTAGTGGTAGGGTACTAGGGTTATAGGGGTTAGTGATAGGGTACTAGGGTTATAGGGGTTAGTGGTAGGGTACTAGGGTTATAGGTGTTAGTGGTAGGGTACTAGGGTTAGTGGTAGGGTACTAGGATTATAGGGGTTAGTGGTAGGGTAATAGGGTTAGTGGTAGGGGTATAGGGGTTAGTGGTAGGGTACTAGGGTTATAGGGGTTAGTGGTAGGGTACTAGGCTTAGTGGTAGGGTACTAGGGTTATAGGGGTTAGTGGTAGGGTACTATGGTTAGTGGTAGGGGTATAGGGGTTAGTGGTAGGGTACTAGGGTTAGTGGTAGGGTACTAGGGTTATAGGGGTTAGTGGTAGGGTACTAGGGTTAGTGGTAGGGGTATAGGGGTTAGTGGTAGGGTACTAGGGTTATAGGGGTTAGTGGTAGGGTACTAGGGTTAGTGGTAGGGTACTAGGGTTATAGGGGTTAGTGGTAAGGTACTAGGGTTAGTGGTAGGGTAATAGGGGTTAGTGGTAGGGTACTAGGGGTTATATGGGTTAGTGGTAGGGTACCAGGGTTAGTGGTAGGGTACTAGGGTTATAGGGGTTAGTGGTAGGGTACTAGGGTTAGTGGTAGGGTACTAGGGGTATAGGGGTTAGTGGTAGGGTACTAGGGTTAGTGGTAGGGTACTAGGGTTAGTGGTAGGGTACTAGGGTATAGGGGTTAGTGGTAGGGTACTAGGGTATAGGGGTTAGTGGTAGGGTACTAGGGTACTAGGGCTAGTGGTAGGGTACTAGGGTTAGTGGTAGGGTTATAGGGGTTAGTGGTAGGGTACTAGGGTTATAGGGGTTAGTGATAGGGTACTAGGGTTATAGGGGTTAGTGGTAGGGTACTAGGGTTATAGGTGTTAGTGGTAGGGTACTAGGGTTAGTGGTAGGGTACTAGGATTATAGGGGTTAGTGGTAGGGTACTAGGGTTAGTGGTAGGGGTATAGGGGTTAGTGGTAGGGTACTAGGGTTATAGGTGTTAGTGGTAGGGTACTAGGGTTATAGGGGTTAGTGGTAGGGTACTAGGGTTATAGGGGTTAGTGGTAGGGTACTAGGGTACTAGGGTTAGTGGTAGGGTAATAGGGGTTAGTGGTAGGGTACTAGGGTTAGTGGTAGGGTACTAGGGGTTAGTGGTAGGGTACTAGGGGTTAGTGGTAGGGTACTAGGTACTAGGGGTTAGTGGTAGGGTACTAGGGTTATAGGGGTTAGTGGTAGGGTACTAGGGTACTAGGGTTAGTTGTAGGGTAATAGGGGTTAGTGGTAGGGTACTAGGGTTATAGGGGTTAGTGGTAGGGTACTAGGGTTAGTGGTAGGGTACCAGGGTTATAGGTGTTAGTGGTAGGGTACTAGGGTTAGTGGTAGGGTACTAGGATTATAGGGGTTAGTGGTAGGGTACTAGGGTTAGTGGTAGGGGTATAGGGGTTAGTGGTAGGGTACTAGGGTTATAGGTGTTAGTGGTAGGGTACTAGGGTTAGTGGTAGGGTACTAGGGTTAGTGGTAGGGTACTAGGGTTATAGGGGTTAGTGGTAGGGTACTAGGGTTATAGGGGTTAGTGGTAGGGTACTAGGGTTATAGGGGTTAGTGGTAGGGTACTAGGGTTATAGGGGTTAGTGGTAGGGTACTAGGGTTATAGGGGTTAGTGGTAGGGTACTAGGGTTATAGGGGTTAGTGGTAGGGTACTAGGGATATATGGGTTAGTGGTAGGGTACTAGGGTTATAGGGGTTAGTGGTAGGGTACTAGGGTTTTAGGGGTTAGTGGTAGGGTACTAGGGTTATATGGGTTAGTGGTAGGGTACTAGGGTTATAGGGGTTAGTGGTAGGGTAATAGGGTTATAGGGGTTAGTGGTAGGGTACTAGGGTTATAGGGGTTAGTGGTAGGGTAATAGGGTTAGTGGTAGGGTACTAGGGTTATAGGGGTTAGTGGTAGGGTACTAGGGTTATAGGGGTTAGTGGTAGGGTAATAGGGTTATAGGGGTTAGTGGTAGGGTACTAGGGTTATAGGGGTTAGTGATAGGGTACTAGGGTTATAGGGGTTAGTGGTAGGGTACTAGGGTTATAGGTGTTAGTGGTAGGGTACTAGGGTTAGTGGTAGGGTACTAGGATTATAGGGGTTAGTGGTAGGGTACTAGGGTTAGTGGTAGGGGTATAGGGGTTAGTGGTAGGGTACTAGGGTTATAGGGGTTAGTGGTAGGGTACTAGGGTTAGTGGTAGGGTACTAGGGTTATAGGGGTTAGTGGTAGGGTACTAGGGTTAGTGGTAGGGGTATAGGGGTTAGTGGTAGGGTACTAGGGTTAGTGGTAGGGTACTAGGGTTATAGGGGTTAGTGGTAGGGTACTAGGGTTAGTGGTAGGGGTATAGAGGTTAGTGGTAGGGTACTAGGGTTATAGGGGTTAGTGGTAGGGTACTAGGGTTAGTGGTAGGGTACTAGGGTTATAGGGGTTAGTGGTAGGGTACTAGGGTTATAGGTGTTAGTGGTAGGGTACTAGGGTTAGTGGTAGGGTACTAGGGTTAGAGGGGTTAGTGGTAGGGTACTAGGGTTATAGGGGTTAGTGGTAGGGTACTAGGGTTATAGGGGTTAGTGGTAGGGTACTAGGGTTAGTGGTAGGGTACTAGGGTTATAGGGGTTAGTGGTAGGGTACTAGGGTTATAGGTGTTAGTGGTAGGGTACTAGGGTTAGTGGTAGGGTACTAGGGTTAGTGGTAGGGTAATAGGGTTATAGGGGTTAGTGGTAGGGTACTAGGGTTAGTGGTAGGGTACTAGGGTAAGTGTTAGGGTATTAGGGTTATAGGGGTTAGTGGTAGGGTACTAGGGTTAGTGATAGGGTACTAGGGTTAGTGGTAGGGTACTAGGGTACTAGGGGTTAGTGGTAGGGTACTAGGGTTATAGGGGTTAGTGGTAGGGTACTAGGGTACTAGGGGTTAGTGGTAGGGTACTAGGGTTATAGGGGTTAGTGGTAGGGTACTAGGGTTATAGGGGTTAGTGGTAGGGTACTAGGGTTAGTGGTAGGGTAATAGGGGTTAGTGGTAGGGTACTAGGGTTAGTGGTAGGGTACTAGGGGTTAGTGGTAGGGTACTAGGGGTTAGTGGTAGGGTACTAGGTACTAGGGGTTAGTGGTAGGGTACTAGGGTTATAGGGGTTAGTGGTAGGGTACTAGGGTTAGTGGTAGGGTAATAGGGGTTAGTGGTAGGGTACTAGGGTTATAGGGGTTAGTGGTAGGGTACTAGGGTTAGTGGTAGGGTACTAGGGTTATAGGGGTTAGTGGTAAGGTACTATGGTTAGTGGTAGGGTAATAGGGGTTAGTGGTAGGGTACTAGGGGTTATATGGGTTAGTGGTAGGGTACCAGGGTTAGTGGTAGGGTACTAGGGTTATAGGGGTTAGTGGTAGGGTACTAGGGTTAGTGGTAGGGTACTAGGGGTATAGGGGTTAGTGGTAGGGTACTAGGGTTAGTGGTAAGGTACTAGGGTTAGTGGTAGGGTACTAGGGTATAGGGGTTAGTGGTAGGGTACTAGGGTTATAGGGGTTAGTGATAGGGTACTAGGGTTATAGGGGTTAGTGGTAGGGTACTAGGGTTATAGGTGTTAGTGGTAGGGTACTAGGGTTAGTGGTAGGGTACTAGGATTATAGGGGTTAGTGGTAGGGTAATAGGGTTAGTGGTAGGGGTATAGGGGTTAGTGGTAGGGTACTAGGGTTATAGGGGTTAGTGGTAGGGTACTAGGCTTAGTGGTAGGGTACTAGGGTTATAGGGGTTAGTGGTAGGGTACTATGGTTAGTGGTAGGGGTATAGGGGTTAGTGGTAGGGTACTAGGGTTAGTGGTAGGGTACTAGGGTTATAGGGGTTAGTGGTAGGGTACTAGGGTTAGTGGTAGGGGTATAGGGGTTAGTGGTAGGGTACTAGGGTTATAGGGGTTAGTGGTAGGGTACTAGGGTTAGTGGTAGGGTACTAGGGTTATAGGGGTTAGTGGTAAGGTACTAGGGTTAGTGGTAGGGTAATAGGGGTTAGTGGTAGGGTACTAGGGGTTATATGGGTTAGTGGTAGGGTACCAGGGTTAGTGGTAGGGTACTAGGGTTATAGGGGTTAGTGGTAGGGTACTAGGGTTAGTGGTAGGGTACTAGGGGTATAGGGGTTAGTGGTAGGGTACTAGGGTTAGTGGTAGGGTACTAGGGTTAGTGGTAGGGTACTAGGGTTAGTGGTAGGGTACCAGGGTTAGTGGTAGGGTACTAGGGTTATAGGGGTTAGTGGTAGGGTACTAGGGTTAGTGGTAGGGTACTAGGGGTATAGGGGTTAGTGGTAGGGTACTAGGGTTAGTGGTAAGGTACTAGGGTTAGTGGTAGGGTACTAGGGTATAGGGGTTAGTGGTAGGGTACTAGGGTTATAGGGGTTAGTGATAGGGTACTAGGGTTATAGGGGTTAGTGGTAGGGTACTAGGGTTATAGGTGTTAGTGGTAGGGTACTAGGGTTAGTGGTAGGGTACTAGGATTATAGGGGTTAGTGGTAGGGTACTAGGGTTAGTGGTAGGGGTATAGGGGTTAGTGGTAGGGTACTAGGGTTATAGGGGTTAGTGGTAGGGTACTAGGCTTAGTGGTAGGGTACTAGGGTTATAGGGGTTAGTGGTAGGGTACTATGGTTAGTGGTAGGGGTATAGGGGTTAGTGGTAGGGTACTAGGGTTAGTGGTAGGGTACTAGGGTTATAGGGGTTAGTGGTAGGGTACTAGGGTTAGTGGTAGGGGTATAGGGGTTAGTGGTAGGGTACTAGGGTTATAGGGGTTAGTGGTAGGGTACTAGGGTTAGTGGTAGGGTACTAGGGTTATAGGGGTTAGTGGTAAGGTACTAGGGTTAGTGGTAGGGTAATAGGGGTTAGTGGTAGGGTACTAGGGGTTATATGGGTTAGTGGTAGGGTACCAGGGTTAGTGGTAGGGTACTAGGGTTATAGGGGTTAGTGGTAGGGTACTAGGGTTAGTGGTAGGGTACTAGGGGTATAGGGGTTAGTGGTAGGGTACTAGGGTTAGTGGTAGGGTACTAGGGTTAGTGGTAGGGTACTAGGGTATAGGGGTTAGTGGTAGGGTACTAGGGTATAGGGGTTAGTGGTAGGGTACTAGGGTACTAGGGCTAGTGGTAGGGTACTAGGGTTAGTGGTAGGGTTATAGGGGTTAGTGGTAGGGTACTAGGGTTATAGGGGTTAGTGATAGGGTACTAGGGTTATAGGGGTTAGTGGTAGGGTACTAGGGTTATAGGTGTTAGTGGTAGGGTACTAGGGTTAGTGGTAGGGTACTAGGATTATAGGGGTTAGTGGTAGGGTACTAGGGTTAGTGGTAGGGGTATAGGGGTTAGTGGTAGGGTACTAGGGTTATAGGTGTTAGTGGTAGGGTACTAGGGTTATAGGGGTTAGTGGTAGGGTACTAGGGTTATAGGGGTTAGTGGTAGGGTACTAGGGTACTAGGGTTAGTGGTAGGGTAATAGGGGTTAGTGGTAGGGTACTAGGGTTAGTGGTAGGGTACTAGGGGTTAGTGGTAGGGTACTAGGGGTTAGTGGTAGGGTACTAGGTACTAGGGGTTAGTGGTAGGGTACTAGGGTTATAGGGATTAGTGGTAGGGTACAAGGGTACTAGGGTTAGTGGTAGGGTAATAGGGGTTAGTGGTAGGGTACTAGGGTTATAGGGGTTAGTGGTAGGGTACTAGGGTTAGTGGTAGGGTACCAGGGTTATAGGTGTTAGTGGTATGGTACTAGGGTTAGTGGTAGGGTACTAGGATTATAGGGGTTAGTGGTAGGGTACTAGGGTTAGTGGTAGGGGTATAGGGGTTAGTGGTAGGGTACTAGGGTTATAGGTGTTAGTGGTAGGGTACTAGGGTTAGTGGTAGGGTACTAGGGTTAGTGGTAGGGTACTAGGGTTATAGGGGTTAGTGGTAGGGTACTAGGGTTATAGGGGTTAGTGGTAGGGTACTAGGGTTATAGGGGTTAGTGGTAGGGTACTAGGGTTATAGGGGTTAGTGGTAGGGTACTAGGGTTATAGGGGTTAGTGGTAGGGTACTAGGGTTATAGGGGTTAGTGGTAGGGTACTAGGGATATATGGGTTAGTGGTAGGGTACTAGGGTTATAGGGGTTAGTGGTAGGGTACTAGGGTTTTAGGGGTTAGTGGTAGGGTACTAGGGTTATATGGGTTAGTGGTAGGGTACTAGGGTTATAGGGGTTAGTGGTAGGGTACTAGGGTTATAGGGGTTAGTGGTAGGGTACTAGGGGTTAGTGGTAGGGTACTAGGGTATAGGGGTTAGTGGTAGGGTACTAAGGTTAGTGGTAGGGTTATAGGGGTTAGTGGTAGGGTACTAGGGTTAGTGGTAGGGTACTAGGGTTATAGGGGTTAGTGGTAGGGTACTAGGGTTAGTGGTAGGGTACTAGGGTTATAGGGGTTAGTGGCAGGGTACTAGGGTTAGTGGTAGGGTACTAGGGTTATAGGGGTTAGTGGTAGGGTACTAGGGTTAGTGGTAGGGTACTAGGGTTAGTGGTAGGGTACTAGGGTTATAGGGGTTAGTGGTAGGGTACTAGGGTTATAGGGGTTAGTGGTAGGGTACTAGGGTTATAGGGGTTAGTGGTAGGGTACTAGGGTTATAGGGGTTAGTGGTAGGGTACTAAGGAATAGGGGTTAGTGGTAGGGTACTAGGGTTATAGGGGTTAGTGGTAGGGTACTAAGGTATAGGGGTTAGTGGTAGGGTACGAGGGTTAGTGGTAGGGTACTAGGGTTATAGGGGTTAGTGGTAGGGTACTAGGGTTAGTGGTAGGGTACTAGAGTTAGTGGTAGGGTACTAGGGTATAGGGGGTAGTGGTAGGGTACTAGGGTTAGTGGTAGGGTACTAGGGTTAGTGGTAGGGTACTAGGGTTATAGGGGTTAGTGGTAGGGTACTAGGGTTAGTGGTAGGGTACTAGGGTATAGGGGGTAGTATTCACACCTCTGCAGTCTGTTAACCAGCTGTGTGACCAGGGAGTCAGAGATCCCAGGGTAGGCCTCCTCAGCTAGGAGAATAGCTTCTCTCAGTTCATCTAGAGCCATGGGGTTCCCATTCACTGCCTCCTGACGCTGCTTCAGCTGGAGGACAGAGAGACGGGAACAGGGTTAGGAGGGAGGACAGAGAGACGGGAACTGGGGTAGGAGGGAGGACAGAGAGACGGGAACAGGGTTAGGAGGGAGGACAGAGAGACGGGAACAGGGTTAGGAGGGAGGACAAAGAGACGGGAACAGGGTTAGGAGGGAGGACAGAGAGACGGGAACAGGGTTAGGAGGGAGGACAGAGAGACGGGAACACAACAGGGGTAGGAGGGAGGACAGAGACAGGGTTAGGAGGACAGAGAGACGGGAACAGGGTTAGGAGGGAGGACAGAGAGACGGGAACACAACAGGGGTAGGAGGGAGGACAGAGAGACGGGAACACAACAGGGTTAGGAGGACAGAGAGACAGGAACACAACAGGGTTAGGAGGGAGGACAGAGAGACGGGAACACAACAGGGTTAGGAGGGAGGACAGAGAGACGGGAACACAACAGGGTTAGGAGGACAGAGAGACGGGAACACAACAGGGTTAGGAGGGAGGACAGAGAGACGGGAACACAACAGGGTTAGGAGGACAGAGAGACGGGAACACAACAGGGTTAGGAGGGAGGACAGAGAGACGGGAACACAACAGGGTTAGGAGGACAGAGAGACGGGAACACAACATGGTTAGGAGGGAGGGCAGAGAGACGGGAACACAACAGGGTAGGAGGGAGGACAGAGAGACAGGAACACAACAGGGTTAGGAGGGAGGACAGAGAGACGGGAACACAACAGGGTTAGGAGGGAGGACAGAGAGACGGGAACACAACAGGGTTAGGAGGGAGGACAGAGAGACGGGAACACAACAGGGTTAGGAGGACAGAGACGGGAACACAACAGGGTTAGGAGGGAGGACAGAGAGACGGGAACACAACAGGGTTAGGAGGACAGAGAGACGGGAACACAACAGGGTTAGGAGGGAGGACAGAGAGACGGGAACACAACAGGGTTAGGAGGACAGAGAGACGGGAACACAACAGGGTTAGGAGGGAGGACAGAGAGACGGGAACACAACAGGGTTAGGAGGACAGAGAGACAGGAACACAACAGGGTTAGGAGGACAGAGAGACAGGAACACAACAGGGTTAGGAGGGAGGACAGAGAGACGGGAACACAACAGGGTTAGGAGGACAGAGAGACAGGAACACAACAGGGTTAGGAGGGAGGACAGAGAGACGGGAACACAACAGGGTTAGGAGGACAGAGAGACGGGAACACAACAGGGTTAGGAGGGAGGACAGAGAGACGGGAACAGGGTTAGGAGGACAGAGAGACGGGAACACAACAGGGTTAGGAGGACAGAGAGACGGGAACACAACAGGGTTAGGAGGGAGGACAGAGAGACGGGAACAGGGTTAGGAGGACAGAGAGACGGGAACACAACAGGGTTAGGAGGGAGGACAGAGAGACGGGAACAGGGTTAGGAGGGAGGACAGAGAGAAGGGAACAGGGTTAGGAGAGAGGACAGAGAGAAGGGAACAGGGGTAGGAGGGAGGATAGAGAGACGGGAACAGGGTTAGGAGAGAGGACAGAGAGAAGGGAACAGGGGTAGGAGGGAGGATAGAGAGACGGGAACAGGGTTAGGAGAGAGGACAGAGAGAAGGGAACAGGGGTAGGAGGGAGGATAGAGAGACGGGAACAGGGTTAGGAGAGAGGACAGAGAGAAGGGAACAGGGGTAGGAGGGAGGATAGAGAGACAGGAACAGGGTTAGGAGAGAGGACAGAGAGAAGGGAACAGGGTTAGGAGAGAGGACAGAGAGACGGGAACAGGGTTAGGAGGGAGGACAGAGAGAAGGGAACAGGGTTAGGAGGGAGGACAGAGAGAAGGGAACAGGGGTAGGAGGGAGGATAGAGAGACGGGAACAGGGTTAGGAGAGAGGACAGAGAGAAGGGAACAGGGGTAGGAGGGAGGATAGAGAGAAGGGAACAGGGTTAGGAGAGAGGACAGAGAGAAGGGAACAGGGGTAGGAGGGAGGATAGAGAGACGGGAACAGGGTTAGGAGAGAGGACAGAGAGAAGGGAACAGGGGTAGGAGGGAGGACAGAGAGACGGGAACAGGGTTAGGAGGGGTATGCAGTCAGTGAGTCCAGAAGCTTTTTACTACAGTAGACTGAGGCTGAGCTGCCAACTCTCAGGCCGAGACCCTCAACTCACACCTCATATCTCAGGCCGAGACCCTCAACTCACACCTCATATCTCCAACTCTCAGGCCGAGACCCTCAACTCACACCTCATATCTCTGGCCGAGACCCTTTACTCACACCTCATATCTCCATATCTCTGGCCGAGACCCTCAACTCACACCTCATATCTCCAACTCTCAGGCCGAGACCCTCAACTCACACCTCATATCTCAGGCCGAGACCCTCAACTCACACCTCATATCTCCATATCTCTGGCCGAGACCCTCAACTCACACCTCATATCTCCATCTCTCAGGCCGAGACCCTTTACTCACACCTCATATCTCCAACTCTCAGGCCGGGACCCTCAACTCACACCTCATATCTCCATATCTCAGGCCGAGACCCTTTACTTACACCTCATATCTCAGGCAGTGAAAAGCGTCTAATGAGTCCATTGTATAGTTCTCCACATCATGTTGAAACGGGAGCACCTACGCCTGCAGGTTAACATCAACAGCAGAACCTCTATCATTGGTCCGTCTTGCAACAGCACCGGGCACCGCAGCACACTGAAGCATACGATTGGTCTAGTTATGTAACGGATCAAGGGGATTGGATGCGTGTTTTAAAGAAACGCCCCTCGTGATTAGAGTAGCGCTGATCGCAGAGAGAGAAGCTGTTTGAGGCTGCTGTTACTCCCGTCCTGCAGAATGCAGCCTTCAGACAGCACTAAAGATTAACCCACACTGACATTAGTCCCATCGTCGGGTGACTGACAGCAGACAGACAGTATGTTGTAGCAGGGTAGTGTGGTGACTGACAGCAGACAGACAGTATGTTGTAGCAGGGTAGTGTGGTGACTGACAGCAGACAGACAGTATGTTGTAGCAGGGTAGTGTGGTGACTGACAGCAGACAGACAGTATGTTGTAGCGGGGTAGTGTGGTGACTGACAGCAGACAGACAGTATGTTGTAGCAGGGTAGTGTGGTGACTGACAGCAGACAGACAGTATGTTGTAGCAGGGTAGTGTGGTGACTGACAGCAGACAGACAGTATGTTGTAGCAGGGTAGTGTAGTGACTGACAGCAGACAGACAGTATGTTGTAGCGGAGTAGTGTGGTGACTGACAGCAGACAGACGGTATGTTGTAGCAGGGTAGTGTGGTGACTGACAGCAGACAGACAGTATGTTGTAGCAGGGTAGTGTGTGACTGACAGCAGACAGACAGTATGTTGTAGCAGGGTAGTGTGGTGACTGACAGCAGACAGACGGTATGTTGTAGCAGGGTAGTGGGGTGACTGACAGCAGACAGACAGTATGTTGTAGCAGGGTAGTGTGGTGACTGACAGCAGACAGATGGTATGTTGTAGCAGGGTAGTGTAGTGACTGACAGCAGACAGACGGTATGTTGTAGCAGGGTAGTGTGGTGACTGACAGCAGACAGACAGTATGTTGTAGCAGGGTAGTGTGGTGACTGACAGCAGACAGACAGTATGTTGTAGCAGGGTAGTGGGGTGACTGACAGCAGACAGACAGTATGTTGTAGCAGGGTAGTGGGGTGACTGACAGCAGACAGACAATATGTTGTAGCAGGGTAGTGTGGTGACTGACAGCAGACAGACAATATGTTGTAGCAGGGTAGTGTGGTGACTGACAGCAGACAGACAGTATGTTGTAGCAGGGTAGTGGGGTGACTGACAACAGACAGACAGTATGTTGTAGCAGGGTAGTGGGGTGACTGACAGCAGACAGACAGTATGTTGTAGCAGGGTAGTGTGGTGACTGACAGCAGACAGACAGTATGTTGTAGCAGGGTAGTGTGGTGACTGACAGCAGACAGACAGTATGTTGTAGCAGGGTAGTGTGGTGACTGACAGCAGACAGACAGTATGTTGTAGCAGGGTAGTGTGGTGACTGACAGCAGACAGACAGTATGTTGTAGCAGGGTAGTGTGGTGACTGACAGCAGACAGACAGTATGTTGTAGCAGGGTAGTGGGGTGACTGACAGCAGACAGACAGTATGTTGTAGCAGGGTAGTGTGGTGACTGACAGCAGACAGACAGTATGTTGTAGCAGGGTAGTGTGGTGACTGACAGCAGACAGACAGTATGTTGTAGCAGGGTAGTGTGGTGACTGACAGCAGACAGACAGTATGTTGTAGCAGGGTAGTGTGGTGACTGACAGCAGACAGACAGTATGTTGTAGCAGGGTAGTGTGGTGACTGACAGCAGACAGACAGTATGTTGTAGCAGGGTAGTGTGGTGACTGACAGCAGACAGACAGTATGTTGTAGCAGGGTAGTGTGGTGACTGACAGCAGACAGACAGTATGTTGTAGCAGGGTAGTGTGGTGACTGACAGCAGACAGACAGTATGTTGTAGCAGGGTAGTGTGGTGACTGACAGCAGACAGACAGTATGTTGTAACAGGGTAGTGTGGTGACTGACAGCAGACAGACAGTATGTTGTAGCAGGGTAGTGTGGTGACTGACAGCAGACAGACAGTATGTTGTAGCAGGGTAGTGTGGTGACTGACAGCAGACAGACAGTATGTTGTAGCAGGGTAGTGTGGTGACTGACAGCAGACAGACAGTATGTTGTAGCAGGGTAGTGTGGTGACTGACAGCAGACAGACAGTATGTTGTAGCAGGGTAGTGTGGTGACTGACAGCAGACAGACAGTATGTTGTAGCAGGGTAGTGTGGTGACTGACAGCAGACAGACAGTATGTTGTAGCAGGGTAGTGTGGTGACTGACAGCAGACAGACAGTATGTTGTAGCAGGGTAGTGTGGTGACTGACAGCAGACAGACAGTATGTTGTAGCAGGGTAGTGTGGTGACTGACAGCAGACAGACAGTATGTTGTAGCAGGGTAGTGTGGTGACTGACAGCAGACAGACAGTATGTTGTAGCAGGGTAGTGTGGTGACTGACAGCAGACAGACAGTATGTTGTAGCAGGGTAGTGTGGTGACTGACAGCAGACAGACAGTATGTTGTAGCAGGGTAGTGTGGTGACTGACAGCAGACAGACAGTATGTTGTAGCAGGGTAGTGGGGTGACTGACAGCAGACAGACAGTATGTTGTAGCAGGGTAGTGGGGTGACTGACAGCAGACAGACAGTATGTTGTAGCAGGGTAGTGTGGTGACTGACAGCAGACAGACAATATGTTGTAGCAGGGTAGTGTGGTGACTGACAGCAGACAGACAGTATGTTGTAGCAGGGTAGTGGGGTGACTGACAACAGACAGACAGTATGTTGTAGCAGGGTAGTGGGGTGACTGACAGCAGACAGACAGTATGTTGTAGCAGGGTAGTGTGGTGACTGACAGCAGACAGACAGTATGTTGTAGCAGGGTAGTGTGGTGACTGACAGCAGACAGACAGTATGTTGTAGCAGGGTAGTGTGGTGACTGACAGCAGACAGACAGTATGTTGTAGCAGGGTAGTGTGGTGACTGACAGCAGACAGACAGTATGTTGTAGCAGGGTAATGTGGTGACTGACAGCAGACAGACAGTATGTTGTAGCAGGGTAGTGGGGTGACTGACAGCAGACAGACAGTATGTTGTAGCAGGGTAGTGTGGTGACTGACAGCAGATAGACAGTATGTTGTAGCAGGGTAGTGTGGTGACTGACAGCAGACAGACAGTATGTTGTAAGTGGGTAGTGTGGTGACTGACAGCAGACAGACAGTATGTTGTAGCAGGGTAGTGTGGTGACTGACAGCACACAGACAGTATGTTGTAGCAGGGTAGTGTGGTGACTGACAGCAGACACAGTATGTTGTAGCAGGGTAGTGTGGTGACTGACAGCAGACAGACAGTATGTTGTAGCAGGGTAGTGTGGTGACTGACAGCAGACAGACAGTATGTTGTAGCAGGGTAGTGTGGTGACTGACAGCAGACAGACAGTATGTTGTAGACAGGGTAGTGGTGGTGACTGACAGCAGACAGACAGTATGTTGTAGCAGGGTAGTGTGGTGACTGACAGCAGACAGACAGTATGTTGTAGCAGGGTAGTGTGGTGACTGACAGCAGACAGACAGTATGTTGTAGCAGGGTAGTGTGGTGACTGACAGCAGACAGACAGTATGTTGTAGCAGGGTAGTGTGGTGACTGACAGCAGACAGACAGTATGTTGTAGCAGGGTAGTGTGGTGACTGACAGCAGACAGACAGTATGTTGTAGCAGGGTAGTGTGGTGACTGACAGCAGACAGACAGTATGTTGTAGCAGGGTAGTGTGGTGACTGACAGCAGACAGAAGGTATGTTGTAGCAGGGTAGTGTAGTGACTGACAGCAGACAGACAGTATGTTGTAGCAGGGTAGTGTGGTGACTGACAGCAGACAGACAGTATGTTGTAGCAGGGTAGTGTGGTGACTGACAGCAGACAGACAGTATGTTGTAGCAGGGTAGTGTGGTGACTGACAGCAGACAGACAGTATGTTGTAGCAGGGTAGTGTGGTGACTGACAGCAGACAGACAGTATGTTGTAGCAGGGTAGTGGGGTGACTGACAGCAGACAGACAGTATGTTGTAGCAGGGTAGTGTGGTGACTGACAGCAGACAGACAGTATGTTGTAGCAGGGTAGTGTGGTGACTGACAGCAGACAGACAGTATGTTGTAGCAGGGTAGTGTGGTGACTGACAGCAGACAGACAGTATGTTGTAGCAGGGTAGTGTGGTGACTGACAGCAGACAGACAGTATGTTGTAGCAGGGTAGTGTGGTGACTGACAGCAGACAGACAGTATGTTGTAGCAGGGTAGTGTGGTGACTGACAGCAGACAGACAGTATGTTGTAGCAGGGTAGTGTGGTGACTGACAGCAGACAGACAGTATGTTGTAGCAGGGTAGTGTGGTGACTGACAGCAGACAGACAGTATGTTGTAGCAGGGTAGTGTGGTGACTGACAGCAGACAGACAGTATGTTGTAGCAGGGTAGTGTGGTGACTGACAGCAGACAGACAGTATGTTGTAGCAGGGTAGTGTGGTGACTGACAGCAGACAGACAGTATGTTGTAGCAGGGTAGTGTGGTGACTGACAGCAGACAGACAGTATGTTGTAGCGGGGTAGTGTAGTGACTGACAGCAGACAGACAGTATGTTGTAGCGGGGTAGTGTGGTGACTGACAGCAGACAGACGGTATGTTGTAGCAGGGTAGTGTGGTGACTGACAGCAGACAGACAGTATGTTGTAGCAGGGTAGTGTGGTGACTGACAGCAGACAGACAGTATGTTGTAGCAGGGTAGTGTGGTGACTGACAGCAGACAGACAGTATGTTGTAGCAGGGTAGTGGGGTGACTGACAGCAGACAGACAGTATGTTGTAGCAGGGTAGTGTGGTGACTGACAGCAGACAGATGGTATGTTGTAGCAGGGTAGTGTAGTGACTGACAGCAGACAGACAGTATGTTGTAGCAGGGTAGTGTGGTGACTGACAGCAGACAGACAGTATGTTGTAGCAGGGTAGTGTGGTGACTGACAGCAGACAGACAGTATGTTGTAGCAGGGTAGTGTGGTGACTGACAGCAGACAGACAGTATGTTGTAGCAGGGTAGTGTGGTGACTGACAGCAGACAGACAGTATGTTGTAGCAGGGTAGTGGGGTGACTGACAGCAGACAGACAGTATGTTGTAGCAGGGTAGTGGGGTGACTGACAGCAGACAGACAGTATGTTGTAGCAGGGTAGTGTGGTGACTGACAGCAGACAGACAATATGTTGTAGCAGGGTAGTGTGGTGACTGACAGCAGACAGACAGTATGTTGTAGCAGGGTAGTGGGGTGACTGACAACAGACAGACAGTATGTTGTAGCAGGGTAGTGGGGTGACTGACAGCAGACAGACAGTATGTTGTAGCAGGGTAGTGTGGTGACTGACAGCAGACAGACAGTATGTTGTAGCAGGGTAGTGTGGTGACTGACAGCAGACAGACAGTATGTTGTAGCAGGGTAGTGTGGTGACTGACAGCAGACAGACAGTATGTTGTAGCAGGGTAGTGTGGTGACTGACAGCAGACAGACAGTATGTTGTAGCAGGGTAGTGTGGTGACTGACAGCAGACAGACAGTATGTTGTAGCAGGGTAGTGGGGTGACTGACAGCAGACAGACAGTATGTTGTAGCAGGGTAGTGTGGTGACTGACAGCAGATAGACAGTATGTTGTAGCAGGGTAGTGTGGTGACTGACAGCAGACAGACAGTATGTTGTAAGTGGGTAGTGTGGTGACTGACAGCAGACAGACAGTATGTTGTAGCAGGGTAGTGTGGTGACTGACAGCAGACACAGTATGTTGTAGCAGGGTAGTGTGGTGACTGACAGCAGACAGACAGTATGTTGTAGCAGGGTAGTGTGGTGACTGACAGCAGACAGACAGTATGTTGTAGCAGGGTAGTGTGGTGACTGACAGCAGACAGACAGTATGTTGTAACAGGGTAGTGTGGTGACTGACAGCAGACAGACAGTATGTTGTAACAGGGTAGTGTGGTGACTGACAGCAGACAGACAGTATGTTGTAGCAGGGTAGTGTGGTGACTGACAGCAGACAGACAGTATGTTGTAGCAGGGTAGTGTGGTGACTGACAGCAGACAGACAGTATGTTATAGCAGGGTAGTGTGGTGACTGACAGCAGACAGACAGTATGTTATAGCAGGGTAGTGTGGTGACTGACAGCAGACAGACAGTATGTTGTAGCAGGGTAGTGTGGTGACTGACAGCAGACAGACAGTATGTTGTAGCAGGGTAGTGTGGTGACTGACAGCAGACAGACAGTATGTTGTAGCAGGGTAGTGTGGTGACTGACAGCAGACAGACAGTATGTTGTAGCAGGGTAGTGTGGTGACTGACAGCAGACAGACAGTATGTTGTAGCAGGGTAGTGTGGTGACTGACAGCAGACAGACAGTATGTTGTAGCAGGGTAGTGTGGTGACTGACAGCAGACAGACAGTATGTTGTAGCAGGGTAGTGTGGTGACTGACAGCAGACAGACAGTATGTTGTAGCAGGGTAGTGTGGTGACTGACAGCAGACAGACAGTATGTTGTAGCAGGGTAGTGTGGTGACTGACAGCAGACAGACAGTATGTTGTAGCAGGGTAGTGTGGTGACTGACAGCAGACAGACAGTATGTTGTAGCAGGGTAGTGGGGTGACTGACAGCAGACAGACAGTATGTTGTAGCAGGGTAGTGTGGTGACTGACAGCAGACAGACAGTATGTTGTAGCAGGGTAGTGTGGTGACTGACAGCAGACAGACAGTATGTTGTAGCAGGGTAGTGGGGTGACTGACAACAGACAGACAGTATGTTGTAGCAGGGTAGTGGGGTGACTGACAGCAGACAGACAGTATGTTGTAGCAGGGTAGTGTGGTGACTGACAGCAGACAGACAGTATGTTGTAGCAGGGTAGTGTGGTGACTGACAGCAGACAGACAGTATGTTGTAGCAGGGTAGTGTGGTGACTGACAGCAGACAGACAGTATGTTGTAGCAGGGTAGTGTGGTGACTGACAGCAGACAGACAGTATGTTGTAGCAGGGTAGTGTGGTGACTGACAGCAGACAGACAGTATGTTGTAGCAGGGTAGTGTGGTGACTGACAGCAGACAGACAGTATGTTGTAGCAGGGTAGTGTGGTGACTGACAGCAGACAGACAGTATGTTGTAGCAGGGTAGTGTGGTGACTGACAGCAGACAGACAGTATGTTGTAGCAGGGTAGTGTGGTGACTGACAGCAGACAGACAGTATGTTGTAGCAGGGTAGTGTGGTGACTGACAGCAGACAGACAGTATGTTGTAGCAGGGTAGTGTGGTGACTGACAGCAGACAGACAGTATGTTGTAGCAGGGTAGTGTGGTGACTGACAGCAGACAGACAGTATGTTGTAGCAGGGTAGTGTGGTGACTGACAGCAGACAGACAGTATGTTGTAGCAGGGTAGTGTGGTGACTGACAGCAGACAGACAGTATGTTGTAGCAGGGTAGTGTGGTGACTGACAGCAGACAGACAGTATGTTGTAGCAGGGTAGTGTGGTGACTGACAGCAGACAGACAGTATGTTGTAGCAGGGTAGTGTGGTGACTGACAGCAGACAGACAGTATGTTGTAGCAGGGTAGTGTGGTGACTGACAGCAGACAGACAGTATGTTGTAGCAGGGTAGTGTGGTGACTGACAGCAGACAGACAGTATGTTGTAGCGGGGTAGTGTGGTGACTGACAGCAGACAGACAGTATGTTGAAGCAGGGTAGTGTGGTGACTGACAGCAGACAGACAGTATGTTGTAGCGGGGTAGTGTGGTGACTGACAGCAGACAGACAGTATGTTGAAGCAGGGTAGTGTGGTGACTGACAGCAGACAGACAGTATGTTGTAGCAGGGTAGTGTGGTGACTGACAGCAGACAGACAATATGTTGTAGCAGGGTAGTGTGGTGACTGACAGCAGACAGACAGTATGTTGTAGCAGGGTAGTGAGGTGACTGACAACAGACAGACAGTATGTTGTAGCAGGGTAGTGGGGTGACTGACAGCAGACAGACAGTATGTTGAAGCAGGGTAGTGTGGTGACTGACAGCAGACAGACAGTATGTTGTAGCGGGGTAGTGTGGTGACTGACAGCAGACAGACAGTATGTTGAAGCAGGGTAGTGTGGTGACTGACAGCAGACAGACAGTATGTTGTAGCAGGGTAGTGTGGTGACTGACAGCAGACAGACAATATGTTGTAGCAGGGTAGTGTGGTGACTGACAGCAGACAGACAGTATGTTGTAGCAGGGTAGTGGGGTGACTGACAACAGACAGACAGTATGTTGTAGCAGGGTAGTGGGGTGACTGACAGCAGACAGACAGTATGTTGTAGCAGGGTAGTGTGGTGACTGACAGCAGACAGACAGTATGTTGTAGCAGGGTAGTGTGGTGACTGACAGCAGACAGACAGTAAACATACAGACAGACAGTATGTTGTAGCAGGGTAGTTGGGTAGTTGGGACCTTATTTGGAACTAAGGACATTATTTGACTGGGCATGCCAGGGGTTGGTCGGACTGCGCGTGGCCAGGGGTTGGGTTGGTCTGACTGGGCGTGGCCAGGGGTTGGTCGGACTGCGCATGGCCAGGGGTTGGGTTGGTCGGACTGCGCGTGGCCAGGGGTTGGGTTGGTCGGACTGCGCGTGGCCAGGGGTTGGGTTGGTCGGACTGGGCATGGCCAGGGGTTGGGTTGGTCTGTGCTATGACAGCTTCTTACTTCGGCCAGAGAAGGAGAGATGATGGTGGACAGGCTGGTGGAATACAGCCTCCTTGAAATGCCTCCACTCTCCACTGCTTGTCCCTCTCCCCCGTTCTGCAGTCTCTTAGGATCCTTCTCTCTGATGGTGAAGATCCAGTCATCACTCCCAAAGTTGTTCCCGCCCGACGCCTGCCCATCCTGCTCCCTGATTGGACAAGAGAGACCAGAGTCAGGACTCCAATTGGCTCAGCATGACAGTATGACTCAATAGCCCTGGTTAAAGTAGTGCACTGCAAAGGGAAGAGGGTTCCATTTAGTTGGCAGTCTAGGTCTGATCCTGACTTACTACGAGTCAGACTCGTCTGAGCTGGACTCTGCCTGCTGTCTGGTCTGCCTAGGTCTGATCCTGACTTACGAGTCAGACTCGTCTGAGCTGGACTCTGCCTGCTGTCTGGTCTGCCTAGGTCTGATCCTGACTTACTACGAGTCAGACTCGTCTGAGCTGGACTCTGCCTGCTGTCTGGTCTGCCTAGGTCTGATCCTGACTTACGAGTCAGACTCGTCTGAGCTGGACTCTGCCTGCTGTCTGGTCTGCCTAGGTCTGATCCTGACTTACGAGTCAGACTCGTCTGAGCTGGACTCTGCCTGGTCTGATCCTGACTTACGAGTCAGACTCGTCTAATCTGCCTAGGTCTGATCCTGACTTACGACGAGTCAGACTCATCTGAGCTGGACTCTGCCTGCTGTCTGGTCTGCCTAGGTCTGATCCTGACTTACGAGTCAGACTCGTCTGAGCTGGACTCTGCCTGGTCTGATCCTGACTTACGAGTCAGACTCGTCTGAGCTGAACTCGGCCTGCTGTCTGGTCTGCCTAGGTCTGATCCTGACTTACGAGTCAGACTCGTCTGAGCCGGACTCTGCCTGCTGTCTGGTCTGCCTAGGTCTGATCCTGACTTACGAGTCAGACTCGTCTGAGCCGGACTCTGCCTGCTGTCTGGTCTGCCTAGGTCTGATCCTGACTTACGAGTCAGACTCATCTGAGCCGGACTCTGCCTGCTGTCTGGTCTGCCTAGGTCTGATCCTGACTTACGAGTCAGACTCGTCTGAGCCGGACTCGGCCTGCTGTCTGGTCTGCCTAGGTCTGATCCTGACTTACGAGTCAGACTCGTCTGAGCTGGACTCGGCCTGCTGTCTGGTCTGCCTAGGTCTGATCCTGACTTACTACGAGTCAGACTCGTCTGAGCTGGACTCTGCCTGCTGTCTGGTCTGCCTAGGTCTGATCCTGACTTACGAGTCAGACTCGTCTGAGCTGGACTCTGCCTGCTGTCTGGTCTGCCTAGGTCTGATCCTGACTTACGAGTCAGACTCGTCTGAGCTGGACTCTGCCTGGTCTGATCCTGACTTACGAGTCAGACTCGTCTAATCTGCCTAGGTCTGATCCTGACTTACGACGAGTCAGACTCATCTGAGCTGGACTCTGCCTGCTGTCTGGTCTGCCTAGGTCTGATCCTGACTTACGAGTCAGACTCGTCTGAGCTGGACTCTGCCTGGTCTGATCCTGACTTACGAGTCAGACTCGTCTGAGCTGGACTCTGCCTGGTCTGATCCTGACTTACGAGTCAGACTCGTCTGAGCTGAACTCGGCCTGCTGTCTGGTCTGCCTAGGTCTGATCCTGACTTACGAGTCAGACTCGTCTGAGCCGGACTCTGCCTGCTGTCTGGTCTGCCTAGGTCTGATCCTGACTTACGAGTCAGACTCGTCTGAGCCGGACTCTGCCTGCTGTCTGGTCTGCCTAGGTCTGATCCTGACTTACGAGTCAGACTCATCTGAGCCGGACTCTGCCTGCTGTCTGGTCTGCCTAGGTCTGATCCTGACTTACGAGTCAGACTCGTCTGAGCCGGACTCGGCCTGCTGTCTGGTCTGCCTAGGTCTGATCCTGACTTACGAGTCAGACTCGTCTGAGCTGGACTCGGCCTGCTGTCTGGTCTGCCTAGGTCTGATCCTGACTTACGAGTCAGACTTGTCTAATCTGCCTAGGTCTGATCCTGACTTACGAGTCAGACTCGTCTGAGCTGGACTCTGCCTAGGTCTGATCCTGACTTACGAGTCAGACTCGTCTGAGCTGGACTCTGCCTGCTGTCTGGTCTGCCTAGGTCTGATCCTGACTTACGAGTCAGACTCGTCTGAGCCGGACTCGGCCTGCTGTCTGGTCTGCCTAGGTCTGATCCTGACTTACGAGTCAGACTCGTCTGAGCCGGACTCGGCCTGCTGTCTGGTCTGCCTAGGTCTGATCCTGACTTACGAGTCAGACTCGTCTGAGCTGGACTCGGCCTGCTGTCTGGTCTGCCTAGGTCTGATCCTGACTTACTACGAGTCAGACTCGTCTGAGCTGGACTCTGCCTGCTGTCTGGTCTGCCTAGGTCTGATCCTGACTTACGAGTCAGACTCGTCTGAGCTGGACTCTGCCTGCTGTCTGGTCTGCCTAGGTCTGATCCTGACTTACGAGTCAGACTCGTCTGAGCTGGACTCTGCCTGGTCTGATCCTGACTTACGAGTCAGACTCGTCTAATCTGCCTAGGTCTGATCCTGACTTACGACGAGTCAGACTCATCTGAGCTGGACTCTGCCTGCTGTCTGGTCTGCCTAGGTCTGATCCTGACTTACGAGTCAGACTCGTCTGAGCTGGACTCTGCCTGGTCTGATCCTGACTTACGAGTCAGACTCGTCTGAGCTGGACTCTGCCTGGTCTGATCCTGACTTACGAGTCAGACTCGTCTGAGCTGAACTCGGCCTGCTGTCTGGTCTGCCTAGGTCTGATCCTGACTTACGAGTCAGACTCGTCTGAGCCGGACTCTGCCTGCTGTCTGGTCTGCCTAGGTCTGATCCTGACTTACGAGTCAGACTCGTCTGAGCCGGACTCTGCCTGCTGTCTGGTCTGCCTAGGTCTGATCCTGACTTACGAGTCAGACTCATCTGAGCCGGACTCTGCCTGCTGTCTGGTCTGCCTAGGTCTGATCCTGACTTACGAGTCAGACTCGTCTGAGCCGGACTCGGCCTGCTGTCTGGTCTGCCTAGGTCTGATCCTGACTTACGAGTCAGACTCGTCTGAGCTGGACTCGGCCTGCTGTCTGGTCTGCCTAGGTCTGATCCTGACTTACGAGTCAGACTTGTCTAATCTGCCTAGGTCTGATCCTGACTTACGAGTCAGACTCGTCTGAGCTGGACTCTGCCTAGGTCTGATCCTGACTTACGAGTCAGACTCGTCTGAGCCGGACTCGGCCTGCTGTCTGGTCTGCCTAGGTCTGATCCTGACTTACGAGTCAGACTCGTCTGAGCCGGACTCGGCCTGCTGTCTGGTCTGCCTAGGTCTGATCCTGACTTACGAGTCAGACTCGTCTGAGCCGGACTCGGCCTGCTGTCTGGTCTGCCTAGGTCTGATCGAAACTTACGAGTCAGACTCGTCTGAGCCGGACTCGGCCTGCTGTCTGGTCTGCTCAGCCTTCCACCTCCTGTATTTGTCCACCAGCTCTGTCAAGTACGACGTCTTCTTGGCGTGACGCACAATCAGCTTGTGTTTCAACAGCTCTTTGGCAGTGGGCCTCTGCAGAGAGAGAGGAGGAAAGGGAAGGAGGAAAGTGATAGGGATGAGAAGAAAAATAAAGTTTAAGCAAAGTGAGGAGCGGAGAGACAGGACTGGATACAGAGAGGGTAAAACTACGCAGCACAGATGCACAAATAACTCCCAAATGCTCTCTGATATTGCCAGGCCAGCAAATGGAAGTGAAATCAGTTGAAACCAGTTAGGAAACACCTTCAAACCCTAACAGAACACTTCAACAGGAAGTAAAACCAGTTGAAACCAGTTGAAACCAGTTAGGTTTGGGGTTTAAAAGTGAACACTTCTGAAGCCTAACACGGAACCCAAACCGGCTGCGCCATCGTGCGCTATCGTGCGTAAATGTATTTCGTCCCCCCACACCAAACGCGATCACAACACGCAGGTTAAAATATCAAAACAAACTCTGAACCAATTACATTAATTTGGGGACAGGTCGAAAAGCATTAAACATGTATGGCAATTTAGCTAGTTAGCTTGCACTTGCTAGCTAACGTTAATTTGTCCTATTTAGCTAGCTTGCTGTTGCTAGCTAATTTGTCCTGGGATATAAACATTGAGTTGTTATTTTACCTGAAATGCACAAGGACCTCTACTCCGACAATTAATCCAGACATAAAACGGCCAACCGAATCGTTTCTAGTCATCTCTCCTCCTTCCAGGCTTTTTCATCGTTTAACTTATATGATGATCGCATCTAAACTTTCATTGTATTACCACGACTACCGGCAAAACAGTTCGTCTTTCAATCACCCACGTGGGTATAACCAATGAGGAGATGGCACGTGGGTACCTGCTTCTATAAACCAATGAGGAGATGGGAGAGGCAGGACTTGCAGCGCGATCTGCGTCAGAAATAGGAATGAGTAATTTTTTTTAGCCCTTGGCGTCGCAGACGCTCGTTGGCGCGCGCGAGCAGCGTGGGCGCAATAATTGAATAACATGGATTTCTAAATTAATTTTGCGACGCTCGCGCAACGCGACGTGTCCGGTCTGGTCAGCACGTCAGTCTAAAGGAACACTTACGAAGCTCGGCTCCTTGTTCAGGCAGGCCTCCACAAACTCCTTGAGGGGCTTGCTGTAGTTCCCCTCCAGGGTAGGAGGGGTGTTCTTTGGGATAAGGAACAGCACTTTCATTGGGTGTAGCTCAGAGTGTGGCGGTTCTCCTTTAGCCAGCTCGATACATGTTATACCCAGAGACCAGATGTCTGCCTGCAACACACAGAGGACAGGGAGATGGTTTCACCGTCGGACCATCCAAAATGACACCCTACTGTTTATATAAAAGTCATTACTTTTCACCAGAGTCCTACGGGCTAGGGTACTATATAGGGAATAGGGTGCCAATTCAGATGCAGCCCTTGTGTGGCATTTGGGATAACTTCTTTGTTGTCATTATAAACAGAACTTCCTGTGTGACCCCTGACCTCTCACCTTAGAGTCGCAGGCTGACTAATCTCTGACCTCTCCCCATAGAGTCATAGGCTGACTGTAACCTCCGACCTCTCACCATAGTCGTAGGCTGACTGTAACCTCCGACCTCTCACCATAGTCGTAGGCTGACTGTAACCTCCGACCTCTCACCATAGTCGTAGGCTGACTGTAACCTCCGACCTCTCACCATAGTCGTAGGCTGACTGTAACCTCCGACCTCTCACCATAGAGTCGTAGGCTTACTGTAACCTCCGACCTCTCACCATAGAGTCGTAGGCTTACTGTAACCTCCGACCTCTCACCATAGTCGTAGGCTGACTGTAACCTCCGACCTCTCCCCATAGTCGTAGGCTGACTGTAACCTCCGACCTCTCACCATAGAGTCGTAGGCTGACTGTAACCTCTGACCTCTCACCATAGTCGTAGGCTGACTGTAACCTCCGACCTCTCCCCATAGAGTCATAGGCTTACTGTAACCTCCGACCTCTCCCCATAGAGTCGTAGGCTTACTGTAACCTCCGACCTCTCACCATAGTCGTAGGCTGACTGTAACCTCTGACCTCTCACCATAGTCGTAGGCTGACTGTAACCTCCGACCTCTCACCATAGAGTCGTAGGCTGACTGTAACCTCCGACCTCTCACCATAGTCGTAGGCTGACTGTAACCTCTGACCTCTCACCTTACAGTCGTAGGCTGACTGTTTGATGACCTCTGGAGCCATCCAGAAGGGCGTGCCAACGAAGGTGCTGCGTTTGAGCTGGGTGTCTGTTAGCTGTCCCGCCACCCCGAAGTCTGCCAGCTTCACCTCCCCACGCTCCGACAGCAGGACGTTGGCAGCTGAGGGAGAGAAGAGAGCAGTGTGGATCCCAATGAAGCCAGGGGGTAGACCCGACCAGGACTCAAACCCAGAATGGAACCAGGGGGTAGGCCCGACCAGGACTCAAACCCAGAATGGAACCAGGGGGTAGGCCCGACCAGGACTCAAACCCAGAATGGAACCAGGGGGTAGGCCCGACCAGGACTCAAACCCAGAATGGAACCAGGGGGTAGGCCCGACCAGGACTCAAACCCAGAATGGAACCAGGGGGTAGGCCCGACCAGGACTCAAACCCAGAATGGAACCAGGGGGTAGGCCCGACCAGGACTCAAACCCAAAATGAAGCCAGGGTGTTCTACTAGTATCCCTGCTAGTTAGGTTAGCCCCTACTAGTATCCCTGTTAGCCCCTACTAGTATCCCTGTTAGTTAGGTTAGCCCCTACTAGTATCCCTGTTAGCCCCTACTAGTATCCCTGTTAGCCCCTACTAGTATCCCTGTTAGCCCCTACTAGTATCCCTGTTAGCCCCTACTAGTATCCCTGTTAGCCCCTACTAGTATCCCTGTTAGCCCCTACTAGTATCCCTGTTAGCCCCTACTAGTATCCCTGTTAGTTAGGTTAGCCCCTACTAGTATCCCTGTTAGCCCCTACTAGTATCCCTGTTAGCCCCTACTAGTATCCCTGTTAGCCCCTACTAGTATCCCTGTTAGCCCCTACTAGTATCCCTGTTAGTTAGGTTAGCCCCTACTAGTATCCCTGTTAGCCCCTACTAGTATCCCTGTTAGCCCCTACTAGTATCCCTGTTAGCCCCTACTAGTATCCCTGTTAGTTAGGTTAGCCCCTACTAGTATCCCTGTTAGTTAGGTTAGCCCCTACTAGTATCCCTGTTAGCCCCTACTAGTATCCCTGTTAGCCCCTACTAGTATCCCTGTTAGCCCCTACTAATATCCCTGTTAGCCCCTACTAGTATCCCTGTTAGCCCCTACTAGTATCCCTGTTAGTTAGGTTAGCCCCTACTAGTATCCCTGTTAGCCCCTACTAGTATCCCTGTTAGCCCCTACTAGTATCCCTGTTAGCCCCTACTAGTATCCCTGCTAGTTAGGTTAGCCCCTACTAGTATCCCTGTTAGTTAGGTTAGCCCCTACTAGTATCCCTGTTAGCCCCTACTAGTATCCCTGTTAGTTAGGTTAGCCCCTACTAGTATCCCTGTTAGTTAGGTTAGCCCCTACTAGTATCCCTGTTAGCCCCTACTAGTATCCCTGTTAGCCCCTACTAGTATCCCTGTTAGTTAGGTTAGCCCCTACTAGTATCCCTGTTAGCCCCTACTAGTATCCCTGTTAGCCCCTACTAGTATCCCTGTTAGTTAGGTTAGCCCCTACTAGTATCCCTGTTAGCCCCTACTAGTATCCCTGTTAGCCCCTACTAGTATCCCTGTTAGCCCCTACTAGTATCCCTGTTAGCCCCTACTAGTATCCCTGTTAGTTAGGTTAGCCCCTACTAGTATCCCTGTTAGCCCCTACTAGTATCCCTGTTAGCCCCTACTAGTATCCCTGTTAGCCCCTACTAGTATCCCTGTTAGCCCCTACTAGTATCCCTGTTAGTTAGGTTAGCCCCTACTAGTATCCCTGTTAGCCCCTACTAGTATCCCTGTTAGCCCCTACTAGTATCCCTGTTAGCCCCTACTAGTATCCCTGTTAGTTAGGTTAGCCCCTACTAGTATCCCTGTTAGCCCCTACTAGTATCCCTGTTAGCCCCTACTAGTATCCCTGTTAGCCCCTACTAGTATCCCTGTTAGCCCCTACTAGTATCCCTGTTAGTTAGGTTAGCCCCTACTAGTATCCCTGTTAGCCCCTACTAGTATCCCTGTTAGCCCCTACTAGTATCCCTGTTAGCCCCTACTAGTATCCCTGTTAGCCCCTACTAGTATCCCTGTTAGTTAGGTTAGCCCCTACTAGTATCCCTGTTAGTTAGGTTAGCCCCTACTAGTATCCCTGTTAGCCCCTATTAGTATCCCTGTTAGCCCCTACTAGTATCCCTGTTAGTTAGGTTAGCCCCTACTAGTATCCCTGTTAGTTAGGTTAGCCCCTACTAGTATCCCTGTTAGCCCCTACTAGTATCCCTGTTAGCCCCTACTAGTATCCCTGTTAGCCCCTACTAGTATCCCTGTTAGTTAGGTTAGCCCCTACTAGTATCCCTGTTAGTTAGGTTAGCCCCTACTAGTATCCCTGTTAGCCCCTACTAGTATCCCTGTTAGCCCCTACTAGTATCCCTGTTAGCCCCTACTAGTATCCCTGTTAGTTAGGTTAGCCCCTACTAGTATCCCTGTTAGCCCCTACTAGTATCCCTGTTAGCCCCTACTAGTATCCCTGCTAGTTAGGTTAGCCCCTACTAGTATCCCTGTTAGTTAGGTTAGCCCCTACTAGTATCCCTGTTAGCCCCTACTAGTATCCCTGTTAGCCCCTACTAGTATCCCTGTTAGTTAGGTTAGCCCCTACTAGTATCCCTGTTAGCCCCTACTAGTATCCCTGTTAGTTAGGTTAGCCCCTACTAGTATCCCTGCTAGTTAGGTTAGCCCCTACTAGTATCCCTGTTAGTTAGGTTAGCCCCTACTAGTATCCCTGTTAGCCCCTACTAGTATCCCTGTTAGCCCCTACTAGTATCCCTGCTAGTTAGGTTAGCCCCTACTAGTATCCCTGTTAGCCCCTACTAGTATCCCTGTTAGTTAGGTTAGCCCCTACTAGTATCCCTGCTAGTTAGGTTAGCCCCTACTAGTATCCCTGTTAGCCCCTACTAGTATCCCTGTTAGTTAGGTTAGCCCCTACTAGTATCCCTGTTAGCCCCTACTAGTATCCCTGTTAGCCCCTACTAGTATCCCTGTTAGCCCCTACTAGTATCCCTGTTAGCCCCTACTAGTATCCCTGTTAGTTAGGTTAGCCCCTACTAGTATCCCTGTTAGCCCCTACTAGTATCCCTGTTAGCCCCTACTAGTATCCCTGTTAGCCCCTACTAGTATCCCTGTTAGTTAGGTTAGCCCCTACTAGTATCCCTGTTAGCCCCTACTAGTATCCCTGTTAGCCCCTACTAGTATCCCTGTTAGCCCCTACTAGTATCCCTGTTAGTTAGGTTAGCCCCTACTAGTATCCCTGTTAGTTAGGTTAGCCCCTACTAGTATCCCTGTTAGCCCCTACTAGTATCCCTGTTAGCCCCTACTAGTATCCCTGTTAGCCCCTACTAATATCCCTGTTAGCCCCTACTAGTATCCCTGTTAGCCCCTACTAGTATCCCTGTTAGTTAGGTTAGCCCCTACTAGTATCCCTGTTAGCCCCTACTAGTATCCCTGTTAGCCCCTACTAGTATCCCTGTTAGCCCCTACTAGTATCCCTGTTAGTTAGGTTAGCCCCTACTAGTATCCCTGTTAGTTAGGTTAGCCCCTACTAGTATCCCTGTTAGCCCCTACTAGTATCCCTGTTAGCCCCTACTAGTATCCCTGTTAGCCCCTACTAGTATCCCTGTTAGTTAGGTTAGCCCCTACTAGTATCCCTGTTAGCCCCTACTAGTATCCCTGCTAGTTAGGTTAGCCCCTACTAGTATCCCTGTTAGTTAGGTTAGCCCCTACTAGTATCC
Source organism: Salvelinus alpinus (assembly GCF_045679555.1). Lineage (NCBI taxonomy): Eukaryota > Metazoa > Chordata > Actinopteri > Salmoniformes > Salmonidae > Salvelinus > Salvelinus alpinus. The sequence continues at coordinate 84,984,128 of NC_092095.1, read as the reverse complement.
CTGTTAGCCCCTACTAGTATCCCTGTTAGCCCCTACTAGTATCCCTGTTAGTTAGGTTAGCCCCTACTAGTATCCCTGTTAGCCCCTACTAGTATCCCTGTTAGTTAGGTTAGCCCCTACTAGTATCCCTGCTAGTTAGGTTAGCCCCTACTAGTATCCCTGTTAGTTAGGTTAGCCCCTACTAGTATCCCTGTTAGCCCCTACTAGTATCCCTGTTAGCCCCTACTAGTATCCCTGCTAGTTAGGTTAGCCCCTACTAGTATCCCTGTTAGCCCCTACTAGTATCCCTGTTAGTTAGGTTAGCCCCTACTAGTATCCCTGCTAGTTAGGTTAGCCCCTACTAGTATCCCTGTTAGCCCCTACTAGTATCCCTGTTAGTTAGGTTAGCCCCTACTAGTATCCCTGTTAGCCCCTACTAGTATCCCTGTTAGCCCCTACTAGTATCCCTGTTAGCCCCTACTAGTATCCCTGTTAGCCCCTACTAGTATCCCTGTTAGCCCCTACTAGTATCCCTGTTAGTTAGGTTAGCCCCTACTAGTATCCCTGTTAGCCCCTACTAGTATCCCTGTTAGCCCCTACTAGTATCCCTGTTAGCCCCTACTAGTATCCCTGTTAGCCCCTACTAGTATCCCTGTTAGTTAGGTTAGCCCCTACTAGTATCCCTGTTAGCCCCTACTAGTATCCCTGTTAGCCCCTACTAGTATCCCTGTTAGCCCCTACTAGTATCCCTGCTAGTTAGGTTAGCCCCTACTAGTATCCCTGTTAGCCCCTACTAGTATCCCTGTTAGTTAGGTTAGCCCCTACTAGTATCCCTGCTAGTTAGGTTAGCCCCTACTAGTATCCCTGTTAGCCCCTACTAGTATCCCTGTTAGTTAGGTTAGCCCCTACTAGTATCCCTGTTAGCCCCTACTAGTATCCCTGTTAGCCCCTACTAGTATCCCTGTTAGCCCCTACTAGTATCCCTGTTAGCCCCTACTAGTATCCCTGTTAGCCCCTACTAGTATCCCTGTTAGTTAGGTTAGCCCCTACTAGTATCCCTGTTAGCCCCTACTAGTATCCCTGTTAGCCCCTACTAGTATCCCTGTTAGCCCCTACTAGTATCCCTGTTAGCCCCTACTAGTATCCCTGTTAGTTAGGTTAGCCCCTACTAGTATCCCTGTTAGCCCCTACTAGTATCCCTGTTAGCCCCTACTAGTATCCCTGTTAGCCCCTACTAATATCCCTGTTAGCCCCTACTAGTATCCCTGTTAGCCCCTACTAGTATCCCTGTTAGTTAGGTTAGCCCCTACTAGTATCCCTGTTAGCCCCTACTAGTATCCCTGTTAGCCCCTACTAGTATCCCTGTTAGCCCCTACTAGTATCCCTGCTAGTTAGGTTAGCCCCTACTAGTATCCCTGTTAGTTAGGTTAGCCCCTACTAGTATCCCTGTTAGCCCCTACTAGTATCCCTGTTAGTTAGGTTAGCCCCTACTAGTATCCCTGTTAGTTAGGTTAGCCCCTACTAGTATCCCTGTTAGCCCCTACTAGTATCCCTGTTAGCCCCTACTAGTATCCCTGTTAGCCCCTACTAGTATCCCTGTTAGCCCCTACTAGTATCCCTGTTAGCCCCTACTAGTATCCCTGTTAGTTAGGTTAGCCCCTACTAGTATCCCTGTTAGCCCCTACTAGTATCCCTGTTAGTTAGGTTAGCCCCTACTAGTATCCCTGCTAGCCCCTACTAGTATCCCTGTTAGCCCCTACTAGTATCCCTGTTAGTTAGGTTAGCCCCTACTAGTATCCCTGTTAGCCCCTACTAGTATCCCTGTTAGCCCCTACTAGTATCCCTGTTAGTTAGGTTAGCCCCTACTAGTATCCCTGTTAGCCCCTACTAGTATCCCTGTTAGCCCCTACTAGTATCCCTGTTAGCCCCTACTAGTATCCCTGTTAGCCCCTACTAGTATCCCTGTTAGTTAGGTTAGCCCCTACTAGTATCCCTGTTAGCCCCTACTAGTATCCCTGTTAGCCCCTACTAGTATCCCTGTTAGCCCCTACTAGTATCCCTGTTAGTTAGGTTAGCCCCTACTAGTATCCCTGTTAGCCCCTACTAGTATCCCTGTTAGCCCCTACTAGTATCCCTGTTAGTTAGGTTAGCCCCTACTAGTATCCCTGTTAGCCCCTACTAGTATCCCTGTTAGCCCCTACTAGTATCCCTGTTAGCCCCTACTAGTATCCCTGTTAGCCCCTACTAGTATCCCTGTTAGTTAGGTTAGCCCCTACTAGTATCCCTGTTAGCCCCTACTAGTATCCCTGTTAGCCCCTACTAGTATCCCTGTTAGCTGGGTTAGCCCCTACTAGTATCCCTGTTAGTTAGGTTAGCCCCTACTAGTATCCCTGTTAAGTTAGGTTAGCCCTTACTAGTATCCCTGTTAGTTAGGTTAGCCCCTACTAGTATCCCTGTTAGCCCCTACTAGTATCCCTGTTAGCCCCTACTAGTATCCCTGTTAGCCCCTACTAGTATCCCTGTTAGCCCCTACTAATATCCCTGTTAGTTAGGTTAGCCCCTACTAGTATCCCTGTTAGCCCCTACTAATATCCCTGTTAGTTAGGTTAGCCCCTACTAGTATCCCTGTTAGCCCCTACTAGTATCCCTGTTAGCCCCTACTAGTATCCCTGTTAGCCCCTACTAGTATCCCTGTTAGTTAGGTTAGCCCCTACTAGTATCCCTGTTAGCCCCTACTAGTATCCCTGTTAGCCCCTACTAGTATCCCTGTTAGCCCCTACTAGTATCCCTGTTAGCCCCTACTAATATCCCTGTTAGTTAGGTTAGCCCCTACTAGTATCCCTGTTAGCCCCTACTAGTATCCCTGTTAGCCCCTACTAGTATCCCTGTTAGTTAGGTTAGCCCCTACTAGTATCCCTGTTAGCCCCTACTAGTATCCCTGTTAGCCCCTACTAGTATCCCTGTTAGCCCCTACTAGTATCCCTGTTAGTTAGGTTAGCCCCTACTAGTATCCCTGTTATCCCCTACTAGTATCCCTGTTAGCCCCTACTAGTATCCCTGTTAGCCCCTACTAGTATCCCTGTTAGCCCCTACTAGTATCCCTGTTAGCCCCTACTAGTATCCCTGTTAGCCCCTACTAGTATCCCTGTTAGCCCCTACTAGTATCCCTGTTAGTCCCTACTAGTATCCCTGTTAGCCCCTACTAGTATCCCTGTTAGTTAGGTTAGCCCCTACTAGTATCCCTGTTAGTTAGGTTAGCCCCTACTAGTATCCCTGTTAGCCCCTACTAGTATCCCTGTTAGCCCCTACTAGTATCCCTGTTAGCCCCTACTAGTATCCCTGTTAGCCCCTACTAGTATCCCTGTTAGTCCCTACTAGTATCCCTGTTAGCCCCTACTAGTATCCCTGTTAGTTAGGTTAGCCCCTACTAGTATCCCTGTTAGCCCCTACTAGTATCCCTGTTAGCCCCTACTAGTATCCCTGTTAGTCCCTACTAGTATCCCTGTTAGTTAGGTTAGCCCCTACTAGTATCCCTGTTAGTTAGGTTAGCCCCTACTAGTATCCCTGTTAGCCCCTACTAGTATCCCTGTTAGTTAGGTTAGCCCCTACTAGTATCCCTGTTAGCCCCTACTAGTATCCCTGTTAGCCCCTACTAGTATCCCTGTTAGCCCCTACTAGTATCCCTGTTAGTTAGGTTAGACCCTACTAGTATCCCTGTTAGTTAGGTTAGCCCCTACTAGTATCCCTGTTAGCCCCTACTAGTATCCCTGTTAGCCCCTACTAGTATCCCTGTTAGTTAGGTTAGCCCCTACTAGTATCCCTGTTAGTTAGGTTAGCCCCTACTAGTATCCCTGTTAGCCCCTACTAGTATCCCTGTTAGCCCCTACTAGTATCACTGTTAGTTAGGTTAGCCCCTACTAGTATCCCTGTTAGTTAGGTTAGCCCCTACTAGTATCCCTGTTAGCCCCTACTAGTATCCCTGTTAGCCCCTACTAGTATCCCTGTTAGTTAGGTTAGCCCCTACTAGTATCCCTGTTAGCCCCTACTAGTATCCCTGTTAGTTAGGTTAGCCCCTACTAGTATCCCTGTTAGTTAGGTTAGCCCCTACTAGTATCCCTGTTAGCCCCTACTAGTATCCCTGTTAGTTAGGTTAGCCCCTACTAGTATCCCTGTTAGCCCCTACTAGTATCCCTGTTAGCCCCTACTAGTATCCCTGTTAGCCCCTACTAGTATCCCTGTTAGTTAGGTTAGCCCCTACTAGTATCCCTGTTAGCCCCTACTAGTATCCCTGTTAGCCCCTACTAGTATCCCTGTTAGCCCCTACTAGTATCCCTGTTAGCCCCTACTAGTATCCCTGTTAGTTAGGTTAGCCCCTACTAGTATCCCTGTTAGTTAGGTTAGCCCCTACTAGTATCCCTGTTAGCCCCTACTAGTATCCCTGTTAGCCCCTACTAGTATCCCTGTTAGTTAGGTTAGCCCCTACTAGTATCCCTGTTAGTTAGGTTAGCCCCTACTAGTATCCCTGTTAGCCCCTACTAGTATCCCTGTTAGCCCCTACTAGTATCCCTGTTAGCCCCTACTAGTATCCCTGTTAGATAGGTTAGCCCCTACTAGTATCCCTGTTAGTTAGGTTAGCCCCTACTAGTATCCCTGTTAGCCCCTACTAGTATCCCTGTTAGCCCCTACTAGTATCCCTGTTAGCCCCTACTAGTATCCCTGTTAGTTAGGTTAGCCCCTACTAGTATCCCTGTTAGCCCCTACTAGTATCCCTGTTAGCCCCTACTAGTATCCCTGCTAGTTAGGTTAGCCCCTACTAGTATCCCTGTTAGTTAGGTTAGCCCCTACTAGTATCCCTGTTAGCCCCTACTAGTATCCCTGTTAGCCCCTACTAGTATCCCTGTTAGTTCTGTACCACCACTCATCCATATATCTTTATGTACATATTCTTTATCCCTTACACTTGTGTGTGTGTGTAAGGTAGTAGTGTGGAATTGTTAGGTTAGATTACTGTTGGTTATTACTGCATTGTCGGAACTAGAAGCACAAGCATTTCGCTACACTCGCATTAACACCTGCTAACCATGTGTATGTGACTAATAAAATTTGATTTGATTTGATTTAGTTAGGTTAGCCCCTACTAGTATCCCTGTTAGCCCCTACTAGTATCCCTGTTAGTTAGGTTAGCCCCTACTAGTATCCCTGCTAGTTAGGTTAGCCCCTACTAGTATCCCTGTTAGTTAGGTTAGCCCCTACTAGTATCCCTGTTAGCCCCTACTAGTATCCCTGTTAGCCCCTACTAGTATCCCTGTTAGCCCCTACTAGTATCCCTGCTAGTTAGGTTAGCCCCTACTAGTATCCCTGTTACCCCCTACTAGTATCCCTGTTAGTTAGGTTAGCCCCTACTAGTATCCCTGCTAGTTAGGTTAGCCCCTACTAGTATCCCTGTTAGCCCCTACTAGTATCCCTGTTAGCCCCTACTAGTATCCCTGTTAGCCCCTACTAGTATCCCTGTTAGCCCCTACTAGTATCCCTGTTAGCCCCTACTAGTATCCCTGTTAGCCCCTACTAGTATCCCTGTTAGCCCCTACTAGTATCCCTGTTAGCCCCTACTAGTATCCCTGCTAGTTAGGTTAGCCCCTACTAGTATCCCTGTTAGCCCCTACTAGTATCCCTGTTAGTTAGGTTAGCCCCTACTAGTATCCCTGCTAGTTAGGTTAGCCCCTACTAGTATCCCTGCTAGTTAGTACCTTTGATATCTCTGTGTATCTTCTTCTCTGAGTGGAGGTATTCCAGACCCTTCAGAATCTCTCTGAGGATGGTAGCGATCTGAGTCTCATCCAGCAACCCCGGCTCCAACTGAAAAAAAAATAACCCATCCCCCCGTTAGCTAGCGCAACTTACACAACGGCCCCCGTTAGCTAGCGCAACTCACACAACCGCCCCCGTTAGCTAGCGCAACTCACGCCCCCGTTAGCTAGCGCAACTCACGCCCCCACTCCCGTTAGCTAGCGCAACTCACGCCCCCGTTAGCTAGCGCAACCTCCCCCGTTAGCTAGCGCAACTCACACAACCTCCCCCGTTAGCTAGCGCAACTCACACAACCGCCCCAGTTAGCTAGCGCAACTCACGCCCCCGTTAGCTAGCGCAACTCACACAACCGCCCCCGTTAGCTAGCGCAACTCACACAACCGCCCCCGTTAGCTAGCGCAACTCACACAACCGCCCCCGTTAGCTAACGCAACGTCCACATATTGTCCGACTACTGGTAGCATCACTCACCAGATCTAATGCTGAGCCTCCCCCTAGATACTCCATAATGATCCACAGCTTGGCCTCCTGAAGCAGACAAGAGAGACCAGTTACAGAGGAGAGAGACCAGTTACAGAGGAGAGAGACCAGTTACAGAGGAGAGAGACCAGTTACAGAGGAGAGAGACCAGTTACAGAGGAGAGAGACCAGTTACAGAGGAGAGAGACCAGTTACAGAGGAGAGAGACCAGTTACAGAGGAGAGAGACCAGTTACAGAGGAGAGAGACCAGTTACAGAGGAGGTGTTAGGACAGGGGCTGGTTCCTCTAAATCTTTATAAATAAGTGCTGATGTCATGAGAAGCTCTGTCTGGTGGGAGTCAGGAGTCTTTTATCCTGGTTTCATTTGGGATTAAATAGAGAGAAGTGGGAAGTGAGATTAAAATGATGTTAAATCCCTTCCTACTAACATGACGATGGTCCTAAATATCAGCCTGTGGGCCAGATGTCTGCAGGCGAGTACCACTTAGAAGAACGAAGTGAAGGCTATCTAGTGGCTCTAACTGTTAAGTATCTGGGCCAGAAATGAGGACACTTGGCTGAAATACAGTATGTTAAGAGAACCTGGAAAAGCCTTCAACAGAACTGTACATGATATTGACGAACAGACTGGATCAATAGAGCTGTGTTGAAGGGGACAGTGGTATAGCGGGACAGCAGGGGGGTTTATGGGACAGCAGGGGACAGTGGTATAGCGGGACAGCAGGGGGGTTTATGGGACAGCAGGGGGGTTTATGGGACAGCAGGGGGGGGTTTATGGGACAGCAGGGGGGTTTATGGGACAGCAGGGGGGTTTATGGGACAGCAGGGGGGGTTTATGGGACAGCAGGGGGGTTTATGGGACAGCAGGGGGGGTTTATGGGACAGCAGGGGGGTTTATGGGACAGCAGGGGGGTTTATGGGACAGCAGGGGGGTTTATGGGACAGCAGGGGACAGTGGTATAGCGGGACAGCAGGGGGGTTTATGGGACAGCAGGGGGGTTTATGGGACAGCAGGGGGTTTTATTTACATTTTTACATTTAAGTCATTGAGCAGACGCTCTTATCCAGAGCGACTTACAAATTGGTGCATTCACCTTATGATATCCAGTGGAACAACCACTTTACAATAGTGCATCTAACTCTTTTAAGGGGGGGGGGTTAGAAGGATTACTTTATCCTATCCTAGGTATTCCTTAAAGAGGTGGGGTTTCAGGTGTCTCCGGAAGGTGGTGATTGACTCCGCTGACCTGGCGTCGTGAGGGAGTTTGTTCCACCATTGGGGTGCCAGAGCAGCGAACAGTTTTGACTGGGCTGAGCGGGAACTGTACTTCCTCAGAGGTAGGGAGGCGAGCAGGCCAGAGGTGGATGAACGCAGTGCCCTTGTTTGGGTGTAGGGCCTGATCAGAGCCTGAAGGTACGGAGGTGCCGTTCCCCTCACAGCTCCGTAGGCAAGCACCATGGTCTTGTAGCGGATGCGAGCTTCAACTGGAAGCCAGTGGAGAGAGCGGAGGAGCGGGACAGCAGGGGACAGTGGTATAGCGGGACAGCAGGGGGGTTTATGGGACAACAAGGGGGTTTATGGGACAGCAGGGGGGGGTTTAATGGGACAGCAGGGGGGGGGGGGGGGTTATGGGACAGCAGGGGGGGGGTTTATGGGACAGCAGGGGACAGTGGTATAGCGGGACAGGAGGGTGGGTTTATGGGACAGCGGGGGGGTTTAATGGGACAGCAGGGGGGTTTATGGGACAGCGGTATAGCGGGACAGCAGGGGGGGTTTATGGGACAGCAGGGGACAGTGGTATAGCGGGACAGCAGGGGGGGTTTATGGGACAGCAGGGGGGTTTATGGGACAGTGGTATAGCGGGACAGCAGGGGGGTTTATGAGACAGCAGGGGGGTTTATGGGACAGTGGTATAGCGGGACAGCAGGGGGGTTTATGGGACAGCAGGGGGGGGGTTTATGGGACAACAAGGGGGTTTATGGGACAGCAGGGGGGGTTTAATGGGACAGCAGGGGGGGGTTTAATGGGACAGCAGGGGGGGGGTTTATGGGACAGCAGGGGGGGGGGTTTATGGGACAGCAGGGGACAGTGGTATAGCGGGACAGGAGGGTGGGTTTATGGGACAGCGGGGGGGTTTAATGGGACAGCAGGGGGGTTTATGGGACAGCGGTATAGCGGGACAGCAGGGGGGGTTTATGGGACAGCAGGGGACAGTGGTATAGCGGGACAGCAGGGGGGGTTTATGGGACAGCAGGGGGGTTTATGGGACAGTGGTATAGCGGGACAGCAGGGGGGTTTATGAGACAGCAGGGGGGTTTATGGGACAGTGGTATAGCGGGACAGCAGGGGGGTTTATGGGACAGCAGGGGGGGGGTTTATGGGACAACAAGGGGGTTTATGGGACAGCAGGGGGGGTTTATGGTACAGTGGGACAACAAGGGGGTTTATGGTACAGTGGGACAACAAGGGGGTTTATGGGACAGCAGTGGGGTTTATGGGACAGCAAGGGGGTTTATGGGACAACATGGGGGTTTATGGGACAGCAGGGGGGTTTATGGGACAACAAGGGGGTTTATGGGACAGCAGGGGGGTTTATGGGACAGCAGGGGGGTTTGTGGTACAGTGGGACAAAAGGGGGGTTTATGGGACAGTGGTATAGTGGTATAGTGGGACAAAAAGGGGGTATATGGGACAGTGGTACAGTGGAACAACATGGGGGGTTTATGGGACAGTGGTACAGTGGTATAGTGGGACAACAAGGGAGTTTATGGGACAGTGGTATAGTGGTATAGTGGGACAACAGGGGGGTTTATGGGACAGTGGTATAGTGGAACAACACGGGGGTTTATGGGACAGTGGTATAGTGGGACAACAGGGGGGTTTATGGGACAGTGGTATAGTGATAGAGTGGGCCAACAAGGGGGTTTATGGGACAGTGGTATAGTGGTACAGTGGGACAACAGGGGGGGTTTATGGGACAGTGGAACAACAGGGGGGTTCATGGGACAGTGGTATAGTGGGACAGTGGGACAACAAGGGGGTTTATGGGACAGTGGTATAGTGGGACAGTGGAACAACAAGGGGGTTTATGGGACAGTGGAACAACAGGGGGGTTTATGGGACAGTGGTGCTCACTTTGAGGTATGATCCGTAGTACTTGGTGATGAAGGGGGTGTCAGACTGACCTCTCCTGCTATGTAACCTTTAACCCTGATCCCTAACCCTATGACCTACCTTCAGGTATGATCCGTAGTACTTGGTGATGAAGGGGGTGTCACACTGACCTCTCCTGCTCCGTAACCTTTAACCCTGATCCCTAACCCTATGACCTACCTTCAGGTATGATCCGTAGTACTTGGTGATGAAGGGGGTGTCACACTGACCTCTCCTGCTCCGTAACCTTTAACCCTGATCCCTAACCCTATGACCTACCTTCAGGTATGATCCGTAGTACTTGGTGATGAAGGGGCTGTCACACTGACCTCTCCTGCTCCGTAACCTTTAACCCTGATCCCTAACCCTATGACCTACCTTCAGGTATTATCCGTAGTACTTGGTGATGAAGGGGCTGTCACACTGACCTCTCCTGCTCCTGCTCCGTAACCTTTAACCCTGATCCCTAACCCTATGACCTACCTTCAGGTATGATCCGTAGTACTTGGTGATGAAGGGGCTGTCACACTGACCTCTCCTGCTCCGTAACCTTTAACCCTGATCCCTAACCCTATGACCTACCTTCAGGTATGATCCGTAGTACTTGGTGATGAAGGGGCTGTCACACTGACCTCTCCTGCTCCGTAACCTTTAACCCTGATCCCTAACCCTATGACCTACCTTCAGGTATGATCCGTAGTACTTGGTGATGAAGGGGCTGTCACACTGACCTCTCCTGCTCCGTAACCTTTAACCCTGATCCCTAACCCTATGACCTACCTTCAGGTATGATCCGTAGTACTTGGTGATGAAGGGGCTGTCACACTGACTCAACACAGTGATCTCTTGCTGGATGTCCTCCATCTCATCCTCAGCCTCCTCCAGGTCAATGATCTTAATGGCCACCACCTTCTGAGTCCTCTTGTCTATTCCTTTAAACACCTCCCCAAACGAGCCTTTACCGATCCTCTCCAACTTAGTGAACAGCTCCTCTGGGTCTGCTTTCAGGTTCTACAGGAGGAGAAGGGAGAGAGGGAGAGAGGGAGGGGAGGAGGGGGGAGAGAGAGAGAAGGGAGAGGGGGAGGAGGGAGGAGAGAGAGAGAGAGAAGGGAGGGAGAGAGAGAAGGGAGGGAGAGAGAGAAGGGGATTAGTGAGAGAGAAAAGGGAGGGAGAGAGAGGGGTAGGGGAGAGCAGCAGTGCTTAGGAGTTGATTACATGACATGTGATAAGAGTTAAACAATATCAGGCAGCAGTATTTTGTCAACAACCTTTTGCAACACTGCAGCAACGATGAAGCCAAAAAGTACTCTTCTCTGGCCCTGACCTGTGACCCTGACCCTACAGTACTCTTCTCTGGCCCTGACCTGTGACCCTGACCCTACAGTACTCTTCCCTGGCCCTGACCTGTGACCCTAACCCTAACCTGGGACTAGGATATCGCTCTGCTCTGATCCTAACCCTACAGTACTCTTCCCTGGTCCTGACCTGTGACCCTAACCCTACAGTACTCTTCTCTGGCCCTGACCTGTGACCCTGACCCTACAGTACTCTTCTCTGGCCCTGATCTGTGACCCTAACCCTACAGTACTCTCCCCTGGTCCTGACCTCTGACCCTAACCCTACAGTACTCTTCCCTGGCCCTGACCTGTGACCCTAACCCTACAGTACTCTTCTTTGGAAAGTATTCAGACCCCTTGACTTTTCCCCCCACACCGTTGCGTTACAGCCTCATTGTAAAATGGGTTAAATAGTTTCCCCCCCTCATCAATCTACACACAATACCCCATAATGACAAAGCAAAACTGGTTTGTAGACATTTTTGCAAATGAATAAAAAAAACAAACTGAAATATCACATTTACATAAGTATTCAGACCTTTTACTCAGTACTTTGTTGAAACATCTTTGGCAGTGATTACAGCCTGGAGTCTTCTTGGGTATGACGCAACAAGCTTGGCACACCTGTATTTGGGGAGTTTCTCCCATTCTTCTCAGCAGATCCTCTCAATCTCTGTCAGGTTGGATGGGGAGCTTGTCCCAAAGCCACTCCTGCACTGTCTTGTTTGTGTGCTTAGGGTCATTGTCCTTCGCCCCAGTCTGAGGTCCTGAGTGCTCTGGAGCAGGTTTTCATCAAGGATCTCTCTATACTGCTCCGTTCATCTTTCTCTTGATCCTGACTAGTCTCCCAGTCCCTGCCACTGCAAAACATCCCCACAGCATGATGCTGCCACCACCATGCTTCACCGTAGGGATGGTGCCAGGTTTCCTCCAGACGTGACACTTGGCATTCAGGCCAAAGAGTTCTATCTTGGTTTCATCAGATCAGAGAATCTTGTTTCTCATGGTCTGAGGGTCCTTTAGGTGCCTTTTGGGCAAACTCCAAGCAGAAGAGTGTCTTCCGTCTGGCCACTCTACCAGAAAAGCCTAATTGGTGGAGTGCTGCAGAGATGGGAGAGCCTTCCAGAAGGACAACCATCTCCACAGAGGAACTCTGGGGCCCTGTCAGTGGGACCATCTCCACAGAGGAACTCTGGGGCCCTGTCAGTGGGACCATCTCCACAGAGGAACTCTGGGGCCCTGTCAGTGTGACCATCTCCACAGAGGAACTCTGGGGCCCTGTCAGTGTGACCATCTCCACAGAGGAACTCTGGGGCTCTGTCAGTGGGACCATCTCCACAGAGGAACTCTGGAGCCCTGTCAGAGTGACCATTGAGTCACTCTGACCAAGGCCCTTCTCTCCCGATTGCTCAGTTTGGCCGGGCGCCCAGCTCTAGGAAGAGTCTTGGTGGTTCCAAACTTCTTTCATTTAAGAATGATGGAGGCCACTGTGTTCTTGGGGACCTTCAATGCTCCAGACATTTTTTGGTACACTATCCCAGATTGGTGCCTCGACACAATCCTGTCTCAGAGCTCTACGGACAATTCCTTCGACCTCATGGCTTGGTTTTAGTTCTGACATGCTGTGGGACCTTATATAGACAGGTGTGTACTTTTCCAAATAAAGTCCAATCAATTGAATTTACCACAGGTGGACTCCAATCAAGTTGTAGAAACATCTCAAGGATGATCAATGGAAACAGGATGCACCTGAGCTCAACGTTGAGTCTCATAGCAAAGGGTCTGAATACTTATGTAAATAAGATATTTCTGTTTTTTATTTTTCATAAATTAGCAAACATGTCTAAAAACCTGTTTTTGCTTTGTCATTATGGGGTATTGTGTAGATTGTTTTCCTCATCAATGTTTTTAATACATTTTACAATGAGGCTGTAACGTAACAAAATGTGGAAAAAGTGAAGGGGTCTGAATACTTTCCAAAAGCCCTGTATATATCAACATTATTTTGACTAGTTATTCACTGTGTATTTAATCCTTGTGTCCCCATTTCAATGATTTATTATTGTAGTCTAACTCTGCTTTGTTGGAAAAGGATCCGAAAGTAAACATTTCACTGTTAGTCTACACCTGTTGTTTACGAAGCAGGTGACAAATAACATTCGATTTTTCGGTAATTCCGTTACCGATTTGGTAACAGAATGACGAGTTTTAAAATCACTTAATTCATAAGCAAAGTTGATATCAGTAAAAACACTAAGTAATTGGTGGGTCTACCTTGTTACTTTGGGAACTTTCATTAACCTCCCTCCTCGTGAGGGAGAGAAATTAGAACGTATCTTATAGATGGAGGTTTTTGGTAACGGAATTACAAGGCAACGTTTCTTAACTTACATAAGGCCAATAATTTGATATTAATTGTCAGGGGTCTTAGTGTGTTTCTTATACCTTTCAAAACTTTCTGCTAGACGTCGTTTAAGACCCCTTTTTCATCTGACCAGAAATCAAAGCCTTTGCTTATTCCTCATTTTTATGATGGAAAATGGTTGAAAAATATATTTAGAGAGCTTAATTTAAAAATAGACTAAGATTTCATTTGACACCCAATTCGACACGCTCCCATGAACTTTACATTTTGGTGCTCATGGGTAATTTTCGTAGGAAATGCCCTTAGCTTTTCCACCTCTCAGAAACCAACACACAACACTCAGCTCACGGAAAATACTGGTCTACTGTAGGCTAGATAGAATGTACGCTAGATATGAGTATCACTCACATTTTAATTTACAAACATATGACTTGGCAACCAACAACTATATTCAAGTACAGATTTGAACAGGTCACTTTTCAGGAATAGATGTCAGTCAGTGAGCTGTTTTTGGTCTACATCCTTAAAATCTGTAGCCTAGCTTAGAGAATCCTCTGTTTTCCTGTGCTTTAGCCTAGCTTAGAGAATCCTCTGTTTTCC